>NC_137619.1:7962715-8117715 GCF_963280865.1 Gymnoscopelus braueri | reverse complement strand
GCACAGTGAAAGCCTCTGTGTTTAGCAACTTTTGGGGATCGATCATACTGGATATATATATATTCTGTGACCACTTGAAAAGGTAAGAAAAAAAAAAAATCGCTGGCACTATTGGCAATTATTTATTTATATACTTGGCACGGAATAATTTAAAATATAGTGTTTATTCATTTGCGTGTACAACCGGCGCTCATTGACTTGCATCTCAAAGCATCCCATGGAAACTTCCAGCTCCAGTTTGGAACCGATGGTTGGTGAATCATGTTGCCCATTATGCCAGGAGCAGTGGAGATCTCCTTACACATACTGCATATAGACCGCCGAAGTCTGACGTCATTTACACATCCTTTGTTTGTCTACCTGGTTCGCAGTTTTCCACCCCCGTTCTGAATCCCATAGACGTATTTAATATCGCGTCAAATAAGAACTGTGTTCCAAAAATAAACAAATGACCACGGCGGGTTGACTCTTATGGATATGAAGCATCAACTGACGGTGAGAAAACGCTAATGTTACTTCCGCCAAATTAGTTACATTTTCGCCAGAAACAGACTGTATCAAATATAAGTGACTGACTATCATAAACTATACAGAACCTCCTCCCTGACAATAACGCCGACACGCGGTGTTTATTTTTGGACCACAATTCTTATATGAGACGATTCTAAGATGACCCAATGTTATTCTCCATAGAGAAATTACTTCCGCAAACCTGGGGATGAACGAGTGACGTCAGGACTTCGGTGCTCTATAGAGGCTCTATATGCAGTATATAGTAGAGCCAGCTGGGTCCCATACGATTTTTATAGTCCTAGACCACCAATGACCAATGTTTAGATCAAAGAATATATATATTTTATATACATATATATATATATATATATATATATATATATATATATATATATATATATATATATATATATATATATATATATATATATATATATATATATAAATCACACCCAGTGTGAAGTGAGAGGTGCTATTTATGAGTTATTAATTTCATCATGCATCTCGGTAGCCAATCACAGCACGTCCTGCGACGTGATGTGCTTACATTTTTTAAATTATTATTAATTTCATCATGCGTCTCGCTAGCCAATCACAGCGCGTCTGCGAAGTTTGAAGTTAATTTCATCATGTGTCTCGCTAGCCAATCACAGCACGTCCTGCAAAGCTTAGCCTATGGGCGTGTTTTCCACAGCATGGCGTCACAGCGAAAGACACATTTTCACGACGGAAAGAAAAACTTTCGCCACGGATGGGTCCTAAACCCTCTTATAGGAGCGGTTACACCGCTCAAAAATATATCAGTATATGAAAATAACATTTAACTTTAATTATACAATGAAAAAACAAGTACATATAAAATACACACATTATTTCAGCCCTATTACAAAATGCTCCAAAATTTAGATTTACAATTGCTGAAACCGCCAGAAAAGGCAATGGCCTCTAATATGAAATGGTCACAGAATGGAGAGATTTTGTCAAGATATGGTCTCTGCTGGGTGCAAACCTCATATGCCCCAAAACTGTTACTTTTCAGGATTCAAATTCAAAAACGGCCAAAAGTAGCAGATCTACAAGCTCTCGAGCTTGTAGATCTGCTACTTTGGATGCTTTTGTGTGACGCTGTAGTATGATCAAGTAGGACGTCGTTCATTTAGGGAAAAGAAGAACACAAAGTTAAAATATGGAGATAAGAGGTTTCTACCCGACAGCAACGATATACACGAGTCATGACGAGGGGGGGGGTACACCCGAGGGTGTCAGGCCGCAAGGAGGAGGGGCGGGGCCACTGGCGACAAGAGGGTTAGAGACCATCGACACACAACGACGACGCACTCACACCCAAAAACACACACACACACACACACACACACACACACACACACACACACACACACACACACACACGTACACACACACGCAGGAGGAAAAAGAGAAAGGAGGTCTGCAAGCATGACCCCATCAGTGCGTCATCCATATAATACGTCTGAGAATACAGGATGTGGGCGGATGGGAAGGCGGCGTCTCTCTCTCTCTCCCTGCTGTCCCGTCCTGCCCCGTCCCATCCCGTCCTGTCCCGTCCCGTCCTGCCCCGTCCCGTCCCGTCCCGTCCTGACCTGACCCCCCCCTCAGAAGGCTAGGCACAGAAATAGACGGATCTCTGGCCCCGTTTCTCAGCGGGAGGGCCCGGCCCTGTTACATAATGGAATGGGACACTTTTAAAATCTAAGCTTGCGGGCTGAGCAGCGAGGCCTGACGGGGCTCTAATCAGAGCTGCGGGGGCCTCTGGATGGGCTCCTCTTCTTGGGGGATGTGCGAGGGGGGATCCAAGCCCTTCCCTGGGCTTGGATGCAATGAATGATTGAGGGGGGGATGTAGGGCGAAGTTACGGTGCGTTTTAACAGCGGGCGATTCAGGATAGTATTTTCCGGAAGTGCATTATATGTCTATGAGAGCCGGCAACTACTGGCGATAGGGCGAAGTGGGCGGAGGGGCGATGAAAGATGGATTTTCTTTATCTTTTGGACGATGTCGCCCGGCGATCGCCCGAGAGTCGCCCGCTGTTAAAACGTACTGTTAGGGTAGGATTGAGATGAAAGGTTATCTGTCTGTGTGAATGTGACTAGATCATAATACACATTATACTATACAAGTAAGACGCGCGAACGCTGGAAGCGAACGCAGCTCGAAAATATTGTGTATTTACGGACTTGTAATCCGTGTTATTTCACTGTGATGGGGAGAGAACATTGTGTGTGTGTGTGTGTGTGTGTGTGTGTGTGTGTGTGTGTGTGTGTGTGTGTGTGTGTGTGTGTGTGTGTGTGTGTGTGTGTGTGTGTGTGTGTGTGTGTGTGTGTGTGTGTGTGTGTGTGTGTGTGTGTGGTGTTGCATTTAAATCAGAGCATTGTCTAAATTCCTGCACTCTGGCGCCCTCTACATAGGTAGTGCATGCACACAGACAGACACACAGACAGACAGACAGACCCACAACCTGAGCAGGGTTACATAGTAAGCTCCACTTGGTCGGCTCCACTGTTCGCAACTAGAGGTTCGGGGGGGGGGGGGGCGTATCGTGTTTGAGTCATAGTGACCTATATATGGGTGTATCATGTTTGTTTATGGTTATGTCTGAGTCATAGTGACATGCCTATATATGGGTGTATCGGGTTTGTTTATGGTTATGTCTGAGTCATAGTGATATGCCTATATATGGGTGTATCGGGTTTGTTTATGGTTATGTCTGAGTCATAGTGACATGGGCATATCGGTTTGTTCATGGTTATGTCTGAGTCATAGTGACACGCCTATATATGGGTGTATCGGGTTTGTTTATGGTTATGTCTGAGTCAGAGTGACACGCCTATATATGGGTGTATCGGGTTTGTTTATGGTTATGTCTGAGTCAGAGTGACGTGGCTGTGGGCTGCCCGCCCGCCCACCCACCCTCCCATTAGCCAATTTTAATATAGGATATAATATATTTAGATTTTTAATTAGGAAACATTTTACTGTAGACTCACAAGTCAAGTCTCAAAAGCAGTGTTTCCCAAATTTTCTGGGTCAGGGCCCACTTGAAAATCTTAAAAGTGTTGGTGACCCACACATCTGACCACCTAAAGCCCTATATGCATACTAGTTCTACATCAGAACAACCAACGTCTGTATAAATGGAGGTATTTTTGTGTTATCCTTTTAGCATCATCGTAGAATAGTACATGTTACCGAAAATTCTCTCAATAGAAACTGAGGACAATCTCCCAGCTTCCGTTGCTAAAACTGGCTGGAAACAATGAGAGAGTTTAATAGAAGAAAGAAAAAAAACTTGCGTTGCAGAACCAATCCAAAGTCTCTAGGGCAGGGGTCTTCAACGTTTCCAGGCCAAGGACCCCCTAGCTGAGAGAGAGATGAAGCAGGGACCCCCTCTATATTGTATAAAAGTGTTTTTCAGATAAACTTTTGCTGCTCTGTTTTTTCCTCTACGCCTATTACTCTTTGCCAAAATTAGCCGATCTGTTTGACAGCACTATCATCAGTGTTGTGTAAATTAATGTTTGTTTGATGTTTGTTTACACACTATCTTTTCTATTCATGTTGGATTCATGTCAATGTGTTTTTTTTTTCAGACATTTAACCACTTAAAACCTCCTCATTACTTAGTAAACTTGACCTTTGGCTCTGTACTTCGTCTACTCTTTTTTTCCCTCTTCACCAAACCTCTTTGTGAGCTTGTAGATCTGCTATTTTTGGCAAGTGTTTCCACCAAAATAGGGATGGTAGGGTTCAAGTGGTTAATTAACAATTATATTGTGTATGTCGTGTGGAAACCTCATATGTCCAAAACTGTTACTTTTCAGGATTCAAATCCAAAAGTAGCAGATCTACAAGCTCTCAAAACGCGTTTCGAGATGCGTTTTGAGCTTGCGGAACTGCTAGTTTTGATGCTTTGTTGTGACACTGTAGTATGATCAAGAAGGGCGTTAATTTACCAAAAAACACAAAAAGTTAAAATGTGGAGATAGGCGGTTTCTGCCCGACACCAACGATGTGTGTGTGTGTGTGTGTGTGTGCCTGTGTGTGTGTGTGGTGCCCTGCAGTATCAGGACAACAACATGCAGGGCGTGGTGTATGAGCTGAACAGCTACATGGAGCAGAGGCTGGACATGGGAGGAGACAACAAGCTTCTGCTGTACGAGTTGTGCAACATCATCAAAACAGGTAGATATTAAAGACCAGGGGCCTCATGCTGCTATGACCGCCAGGCTAACATTATCAATCTGACAGTCATCATCATGACCCTGCATGTGGCCAGAAAGAAATCCTCTCTCTCGGGTGGGGAAAAAAACCTTTGCTTTTCAGGATTCAAAGTAAAAAAATATCAAAAGTAGCAGATCTACAAGCTCGAAACGCGTCGCTTCGCGCCGCCTTTCGAGCTTGAGGATCTGCTACTTTCTGATGCTTTTGTGTGACGCTGTAGTATGATCAAGTAGGGTGTTCATTTACCAAAAAACACAAACAGTTAAAATATGGAGATAAGAGGTTGAACGAAATCTGTCAGTTATGGCAAAGTTGGCTAAAAAAAAAACGCATTTTCCACTATTCCCTGAACTCACTCAGAGGATGAGTCTGTCTGTCTGTCTCTCTCTCTCTCTCTCTCTCTCTCTCTCTCTCTCTCTCTCTCTCTCTCCTCTCCCCTCCTATCTCTCTGCCTCTCTCTCCCCTCTCTCTTCCCTTTAGCTTGGTCTCTCTCTCTCTCTCTCTCTCTCTCTCTCTCTCTCTCTCTCTCTCTCTCTCTCTCTCTCTCTCTCTCTCTCTCACACACCATCATGGCCCATATATGAGAATCAAATTATAGAGAAGCAGGACCGGGGGGAAGGGGGGAGGGGGAGGGGGAGGGGGCTGGGGGTGGGCTGGCCCTGGGTCATCAAACTGTTATTGGACTGTTTGTCTCGTTGCCATATTGTCCATCTCAAGTATTCCTGTTGTTTGACCCTCTTTTACTCACTGTGTGTCGCACACATTTACACGGGACCAGATAAATTACACTCACATGACGGCTGTTGTCAATTGTTACTGGACTTTTCTTTGCTGTATCTCCACACACACACACACACACACACACACACACACACACACACACACACACACACACACACACACACACACACACACACACACACACACACACACACACACACACACACACACACACACACACACACACAGGCGCGCGTACAGTGGTGTAAAGTCTATACTTTTACTTCTACTCCATTACATCTCAGAGGCAAATATTGTACTTTTACTCCACTACAATTATTTGAAAACTTTAGTTACTTTGCAGATTTTAAATATTATTAAATATAATAATAATATAGAAATTATTATATTATAAAACATACATTAACCACTTTAGTCCTATTTTATACCTAGGCTATTTTCAAACATTTTAGTACTTTTACTTTTGGTACTTTAAGTACATTTTGATGCTAATACTTTTGTACTTTCACTCAAGTAAATTTTGAATACCGGACTTTTACTTGTAACAGAGTACTTCTACATTGCATTATTGATACTTTTACTTAAGTAAAACATGTGAGTACTTTTTCCACCACTGCGCGCGTACACGTTTACAACCCTTGCTTTTCTCAATCTCCCCAGCGACAAAAGCTGATGGATTTGCACTTTACTTCTTGGGAGAATGCAACAATGTAAGTGTCACCAGCAGAACACATCATTTATTATCCATTGCTGTGGTTATAATATTACATACTTCACATTTCTCTCTCTCTCTCTCTCTCTCTCTCTCTCTCTCTCTCTCTCTCTCTCTCTCTCTCTGTCTCTGTCTCTCTTTCTCCATCTTGTCTTGTCTGCCTGTCTCTTCCTCTCTCCGTAGAGTTTATGTTTGTACACTCCCACAGGGGCCAAGGACGGCCCTCCACGCCTCATCCCGTTGGGCCCCAATGCGTCCGGGACCACCGTCGCCGCCCACGTTGCCAAGAGTCGAAAGACGACGCTAGTAGAGGACATCATGAGTGTAAGACTTCAATGACCCCTAAACCCCTTCAATCCAGGGACGCATCGCTGTCCTTTTTAGATTTGAGCTAAAAAGCATAATTTTACTATTTTTGAGAAATCTTGACAATCAGAGCAAATCTTTGAATATAATTATCTATGTTTTAAAGCCAACATTTTTAACTGCAATCTTTGCTTCTGGGGGTCCCTGGATCAACATATTTTGAGATGGGGGTCGGCGGCCAAATACATATGATTTTGGGGGTCCTTGACATGAAAAGGTTTGAGCACCACTGATATAGAAACATCGTTTTTTCAGAATACTGTTTAGAAGACATTTGTAGAATCGGCCTCAGGTCTTAATGGCAGATCTACAAGCTCACTCGCGCTGCGAGGCGTTGTGAGCTTGTAGATCTGCTATTTTTGGCAAAGAGGTATAGGTGTAGAGGAAAAAAAGAGCAGACCAAGTAAACAAAAAAGGTTTAATCTGAAACACAATTTTATACAATATAGAGTAGGGGGTCCCTGCTTCATCTCTCTCTCAGCTAGGGGGTCCTTGGCCTGAAAACGTTGAAGACCCCTGCTGTAAAGGGTCCATTTGGTTCCTCACTATCAATCATTTAGTCTGGAAGGACCCCCTCAAGGACCCCTGGGATTTCCCCAGACCCCACATGAACATAATCTGAGGCTTTTGTTGTAATCTGAGGCTTGTATTTTTTATAGAAATATATATCTTCATGGCGTGGCACCTAGGGGGCGCAAAGCGACGCGTTTAGGTCTTGTAGATCTGCTACTCTCGATGCTTTTGTGTGACGCTGTAGTGTGATCAAGTAGGGGGCGCTAATTTACCAAAAGACACAAACAGTTAGAATATGGAGAATAAGAGCTTTATGCCCGACAGCAACCGTGTGTGTGTGTGTGTGTGTGTGTGTGTGTGTGTGTGTGTGTGTGTGTGTGTGTGTGTGTGTGTGTGTGTGTGTGTGTGTGTGTGTGTGTGTGTGTGTGTGTGTGTGTGTGTGTGTGTGTGTGTGTGTGTGTGTGTCCGCGCGTGTGTGGGGTGCCCAGCAGTATCAGGACAACAACATGCAGGGCGTGGTGCACGTCCTTGAAATTAAAAAGGGTTCAGAATCATTAATCTAGCAGCATTAATATAGGAAGTGAGTGGTGCAATTTTGCCTCGCTCTGAAAGGTTGTGCTGGCGATGTGTGCCTCGGTATGATGTCGCAGTGTCATCATCATCATCATCATCATGACGCGCGTGTTAACTCTACCAGTGATGCCCAACCTGTGGGCCCGGGACCCACTTGTGGGCCACGAGGATATTGCAAGTGGGTCCCAAATAATTGGCAAACACTAAGATTTTAATCATAATAACATTCATATTTGAAACATAATGTTAAAAATAAATGACATGGTAATTATTTTCTTTAAAACCTTTCTGATGAATAGCATCTGAAAGTATACTATGTTAATTCCATCCATCCAAGCCGTAATACATTAAAACAAACATGCTCTGAAAATGCACACGGCCCAGTGTTGATTTCGTCGACTAAAACTATGACAAAAAATGTCGACTACCTTTTTCACTGAGGAAAACAAAATAAAAACTAAAGCTATACGATGACTAAAACT
Organism: Gymnoscopelus braueri; assembly: GCF_963280865.1. Classification (NCBI taxonomy): domain Eukaryota; kingdom Metazoa; phylum Chordata; class Actinopteri; order Myctophiformes; family Myctophidae; genus Gymnoscopelus; species Gymnoscopelus braueri. Next base: position 8,109,558 of record NC_137619.1, on the reverse strand, counting down.
ATATATATATACTATAAATATACTAACTATTTCGTCAACAAATTAAAACTAGACTAAAATGTTAGTGAGGGACTAGTGGAGAAGAGATCCAGTAGAACTAAGACAAGTCATCATGGGTGCGCGCGGATGTCACAGACCAAAAATAGTTGATCTACAAGCTCACAACGCGTCGCAGCGTGACGCGTTGTGAGCCTGTAGATCAGCTATTTTCGACATGCAGCTAAGTGAAAATCATTTCCATGGCATCACGGCCCGCCAAAAATACTTTTTTATTTAGTCGACTAAATCAACTGTAGATTTAGTCGACTAAAATTAGACTAAAAGTAAAACATTTCAGGTAACTAATATATGACTAAAACTAAACAGAATTGTATTCAAAAGACTATTACTAAAACTAAATAAAAAATTGCTGTCAAAATCAACACTGCGGCCCACCCATCTGTCCGCTAAATGGCTGCTGTGTTAACTCATTCACTGCCTCTGACGTAATTGACGTAATTAACCAATACTGCCACTGACGTAAAAAACTTAATTTTAATTTTTTTTTTTTTTTTGACCCAAAGACCAAGGAGATATGATTTTCTGGCAATTCTGGCAGTGAATGAGTTAAGTGGCCAGGTGGGTGGGCCGCGAATGATTGTGAAGTGCGCCCCAATCTGGGAACCCATCGTCCAAAAAAAAGAGGAAAAAACAGCGCCCTATGCTCCCGACAGATGCAATAGGGCAGCTCGGAATCTGTTCTTGAGAGATTAAGTGGGCCCTGATCCAGAAAAGGTTGGGAAAGCACTGCTCTATACCCTGCAACAATCCTGGATAAAAAACAATACCCCTATTGTTTGAAAAATATCATCTAATGTACTGTAGATTGCCATCTTAGAAATAACTCTTCATAGTGTCTATACGCTGTATGTAAAACAATACCCACACTGTTACTTCAGAGAAGTTTGGAACAATTCAAGCTTTGTTCTCTTTTTATCTATTGAAATGTAATATGAGTTTTGTTTTACAATAATGTCCTTTTAGTTGTGCTTGACATTTGGATTACACACTAGGACAACACTGCAGTGGCCAGTATCATATTTTATATGATTTAAGTGGATGTAATTGTTGGACAAATATTTGCGATTAAAGTTGCAGTTCACACGTACAAACTTGGTCAGAAATATAAAGGTTTGATCAATATGGTCCATGTCAAGTTTTCCATAAAGGAAAGGAAAAATAGCAGATCCACAAGCTTGAGCTTGTAGATCTTCTATTTTTGAAAAATCATGCAAATGTTTGAATATATATTTTTTTAAGCGAACATTTGTAACTCAAATCTTTGCTTCTGGGGGGTCCCTGCAACTAAATATTTTGAGATGGGGGTCCGCGGCAAAATACGAATCATTTTGGGGGTCCTTGACATGAAAAAGTTTGAGAACCAATGCCCTAAAGTCTTACCCCCCCCTGACCTGACCTGACCTGACCTGACCTGACCTGTGTGTTGCAGGACGAGCGCTTCCCCGACGGCACAGGGCAGGACTCAGGGATCCAGCACGTTCACTCTGTCCTGTGCCTCCCCATCCTCACTGCCATCGGGGACCTCATCGCTGTGCTGGAGCTGCACCGCTACTGGGGCAAGGAGCCCTTCAACCTCAGCCACCAGGAGGTCAGTCTGACCGCACGCACGCACACACACGCACACACACGCACACACACACACACACACACACACACACACACACGGTAATGAGTGAAATTGTACAGCTCATTAAACAAAATCAAAAGATGACTTTTGATGATAGATGATTATAAAACACTCTTTCTTTCCTTCTTCAGGTTGCAACAGCTAATTTAGCATGGGCTTCAGTCGCCCTTCATCAAGTGCAGGTGAGTAGCCAGAGGTTGTTTTTAACCATGTATACATGGCTATTCAAAAATACAAGCTTTGACACAAAATTACATTTTTTGTACTTTTGAAAAATGTTAAGTGGTAAAGTCTCGGTGGATGTAATGAATATTGAACCATTGAAAGGTATTAACAAGATTGGGTCCATTAGGAACACATCATTGAAATAAATAAGTTTGAGAACCACTAATCTAAAACAACCCCACAGAAATCAACGGCTTGGGAGGGGGGGGGTGTGGATGGATTTGGACCATGATGATGCAGGTCATGGCAGAAATAATTAAACCAGCGAGGGCGTCTTGTTCTTTTTTGGCTCAGATCGAGGCCTTAAAACTACAGTTACCTGTCCCACTTTATTATGCTCTTGAGTGACTTTTTTTTAATTCTGGTTGTGTGTGTGTGCTGGTGTTTGTGATGGGGGGGAGAGGGGGGGGGAACTCCACTGTGTACAAGAAGTGGGTTGTTGTCAGTGAGCGGGTGCCCAGTCTAATCAACCTCGCCATAGATTCTTCTAACACACGGCTCCCTGGAGAGGCCATTATGACGTACATGGCCGCTAGCGCAACACCTCAGAGAAAGCAGTGTCCCCGGTGCAGTGGCGGCCCGGGCCCACAATGGGCCTCTATATACCTCTGCTAACAGCACCATGGCATTCAGTACTATGGGGGCTTAACCGCCTCTAATGGAACGTAATGAGATTTAATGAACATTTTGCTGGCACAGGGATACGACCCTCTACGCCAGACGCAAAACAACAACATACGAAATTATTTCAAATTACAGTAATTTTACAGCAGTCACAAGACCCACCACAACCACTAGGTTCTCAAGCTTTTCTCCTTTCAAGGACCTCCAGTTTGAAACGCATGAGGCCATGGGACCCTCAATTTGATACCTCAATTTGACCCCAATCTACGCTTTAAACTTAAAGGAGTAGTTCACCCAATAAATTTGTACCGAATACATTAGGGTCTTTATTATTATCATCAAATTATTGGCTCAGGAATGCGACCAAAACCAAAAAAACTCCATGAATTCAAGGCTTCATGGGGTGTGTAATTGATAGGAAATAAGTCATTTTTTGGGTGAACTACTCCTTAAAAGGTGTTTATTTCATTCTGAGAGTTCCAGACCTGCAAGGGTCCATTTTGGACCCCTGGTGGTCCCTGGACCTGACCTCGAGAAACAGTGCCTTATAACCAGAAATAGCCGATCTACAAGCATGTTACGACGTGTTGTGAGCTTGTAGATCGGCTATTTTTTGCTATTTTTGTATAGCGTGTTATTTATTGTCTCTGTCAGTTGGAAGCCTCATATGCCCAAAATTCAAGGATTCAAATTCAAAAACTGCAGATAATTTACACGTGAGAATATGGAGATAAGAGGTTTCTATCCGACAGCGACGATATATTTGATGTAGTTTGTGGTTCAAAATTTACGCTGGTGCATTTTTTTCAAACATGGGATGCAGTAAAGTCTTATTTACATGGCGCCACACAATGTATTAATCGGTGAGAAATATCTCATTTTCTTGTGATTGAAAATCAGTTATTTTCAGCCAATGACTAGAGTTCTCAAATTCTGCCCGAACCCGACCCTGCCCGACCCGACATTTTCGGGCCAGGCCGGGCCTAAGATTCATGCTAATTAGTCGGGCCGAGCCGAGCCTCTCCCCCAAAAAAGAAATTTCAACTGCCCCTAGCGGCCGAACGGTCAGGCCAACGGAAATGGCAGTGGATGCGTTTGATGCTGCTCAAAGTGAACTTTACTCAGATATTTAGTTAGTTTAGTATAAAAAAAAGAACTGGCGAAAATGGCCAAAACTCAACATCGAAAATCGGCGAAAGTGGCTGGTTTTCAAGATGTTTTGACCATTATCTCTGGAACGGAATTTTCAGGCCCGTTGAGAACTCTACCAGTGACACCATTGTGCAACAAAGTATAAATTGGAGGCAGTGGTTCTCAAACTTTTTCATGTCAAGGATCCCAAATTAATATGTATTTAAATGGTCACGGACCCCAATCTGAAATGATTTTGTGCCAGAGACCCCCATACAAGAATCGTTCCAAATTTTACAAAATCTACAAGCTCAAAACGCATCGCATCACGACACATTGTGAGCTTGTAGATTGGCTATTTTCAAATAGCCGATGTACTGTATAAAGGGGGTTAAGTGGTAAACTGATGCTATATTAATAACTCATATTGCTGGGGGAAGGACTCCTGGGGGTCCCCCGGACCCGTTGGCTCCATCCATGTAATACTAGAAGCATGTGGTGTATGTTTCTACAGGAAGTGTTCTTTATCTACAGCTGGGCTTCCAAACCTTTTTCAGCTCAGGACCCAAAAGAGAAATTTGGTGTCTCCCTAGGACTCAAAATGAATGTGAAAATGTATGACTTAAGCCTTTATTTCAAAGTGAAAATAGACGATCTGCAAGCTCACAACGCGATGTGAGCTTGGACATCAGATTTTTTTTTTTTCTCAAACTTTCTTTTCTTGTTTTTGTTTTGAAAAATTCTGCAAATCTTTTGAAAAATGTTTGTGAAAAGAAATTCAGAAAATGTTTAGATTTGTCTTTTTTGATTTCTAGGAATGTTTTGAAAAATGAGTTTAAACTTTTTGGGGGTAATATAACTGTAGGAAAGGTAAAAAAAAATGATATATGGAAAAAAGATATTTGACTCATTAAAACGGGTCCGCGACCCAAAATGGGCTCGCGAGCCTCGGATTCTGCAAATCTTTTGAAAAATGTTTGTGAAAAGAAATTCAGAAAATGTTTAGATTTGTCTTTTTTGATTTCTAGGAATGTTTTGAAAAATGAGTTTAAACTTTTTGGGGGTAATATAACTGTAGGAAAGGTAAAAAAAAATGATATATGGAAAAAAGATATTTGACTCATTAAAACGGGTCCGCGACCCAAAATGGGCTCGCGAGCCTCGGATTCTGCAAATCTTTTGAAAAATGTTTGTGAAAAGAAATTCAGAAAATGTTTAGATTTGTCTTTTTAGATTTCTGGGAATGTTTTGAAAAATGATATTTGACTAATTAAAACGGGTCGGCGACCCAAAATGGGCTCGCGAGCCTCGGTTTGAGAAGCAGTGATCTCCGGTAATGCCATTAAGTGTCATGCCCTACTTTGTGTGTGTTCTAGGTATGCAGGGGCCTCGCCAAACAGACTGAGCTCAATGACTTCCTACTAGATGTGTCAAAGTAAGGACAAATAATGTTATTATCCTCATTTAAGGACTAATTTAGGAACTCATTTAAGGTCGGCTGCAAGCCGGTATCACTGACTTTTTCTTTTCTTTTCGAGGCCGGTCGTAAAACTAGTCTTAGCAGAATCTGCAGCTTAATCTTTTTGTCTCTTCATTTCAGTGAACTTAATCAGGAGATTGTTTTTTTTCTCAAAATGTCATCTCTTTCTTTTCTCCACAGAACTTACTTTGACAACATTGTGGCAATAGATTCTCTACTTGAACATATAATGGTGAGTATGATTACAGCACTTGTGGTCCATCATATCATCTATAACGGTTAGTTCTCAAATGTTTTCGTGTCAAGGACCCCCAAATTTATACTTGGCTGCTGGACCACCCATCTGAAAATGTTTTGTGCCAGGGACCCACGGAAGAGAAGATTTGTTAAAAAAAATAAAAAAATAGCAGATGTACAAACTGACTATGTTTTTAACTATGTATCACTTTGAGTGCAATACAAATAAAACATAAACGTTTTATTTTATTAGTTAATAAAGCATCAAAATTACTTTGAAACTATATACATCGGGTATTTGAAAATAGCCGAACCACAAGCTTGTAGATTGTCTATTTTCAAAAGAAATTTTACATTTTTAATATTACAACACATCTTGTATGGGGGCCCCCTAGCACAAAATGTCTTCAGATGGGGTTCTGCAGCCAAATACATAATAGTAAGGCATTAATCTACGAAAAAACACCAAAGGTTTGAATAATATGTAGATAAGAGAAGCTTGAGAACCATTGGCCTAGGTTATTATGTTACAGTGCTGTATAAATCAGGCTTAATGCTGCTGCGTGGGGGAGTATGTGTTGTGGGAGAATGCGTTGGGACAAAATTTATGTTCAGCAGTTAGCGCTACAGAGTAGATAAACACAGGCCCAGGTGGTTCTTCTTTGGGGTAACATTACTGTGTGTGACACTGCAGTCTTCTCTGCAGTTAAGCTAGCATCGCTAATTATTTTTGTCGCTGTCGTGTGGAAACCTCTTATCTTCATATTTTAACTTTTTGAGTTTTTTTTTCGTAAATTAATGCCCTACTTGATTATGTTACAGCGTCACACAAAAGAATCAAAAGTACCAGATCTGTAAGCTCTGCCGCACGTTCTGAGCTTGTAGATCTGCTACTTTTGATCTTTTTGAATTTGAATGCTGAAAAGCAACCGCTTTGGACAGTTTCCACCCGACAGAGACGATTAATTTTGTTATTAATTTCTACCGGGTTTACACTCTTAGTCAGGGGATATTTCAAAAATCTGGGAATAAATTCCTTACCAAGAAATGTCTTCACCAATGTGTTTGTAAAAGTGTTTAGTAACACATCTCATAAAGACTGAAATGCAGTTTCCCTAGGGGAATTTTTGACAGCTGCTGAAAGTTGGGGTACCCACCATAACCTTATGCGGGGAAAAACATCTAAATTTAATTCTGTTTTAAGTAGCATGTGAGGGGTCACACACACTAGGGTGTTTTTATGATTCTGAATCCATTGCAAGCATTTGTTTTGCACCAAAACCACTCCTTGGGCTAAAAACGGCCATAGCCAACCTTTTCCAGGTAATTTTTTTGTGTAAAAAGCCCATTGAGATTGGGCCGTTTTTAGCCCAAGGAGTGGTTTTGGTGCAAAAAAAAATGCTTGCAATGGATTCAGAATCATAAAAACACCCTAGTTTGACCCCTCACATGCTACTTAAAACGGAATTACATTTCTTGGTAAGGAATTTATTCCTAGATATGACATTATTCGGATAATATTCCCTGACTATCTGTGGTCCATGACCGTTACTTTTCAGGAAATGGAGAGAAAAAAATAACCTGTGTTGCTGAATGTAGTTATTATTATTCACACGCTCTAGTTGACATTTCCATTGGTTCAATCTTTCTAAAACAAAGCATTGAACCATTTTCAAAATGTTTCTAAAATATTGAAAATAGACAGTCAAGCACAGAGCTTATAGATCTGCTATTTTCCACACTCTTGTGCAACAAAGTAGGGCATTACTTTTCAAGAAAAGAAAAAGAAAGTTGAAATATGTAGATACAAGGTTTCTGCCTGACAGCAACAATATTTTAAAAAAAAATCAACAAGGTGAACTTGTTACAATGAAATTCACAAATAAATAAATAAAAAGGATGCATCACTAGCGTTCCAATCTGGGAACCCATGGCTCCTCCCCTTTCTTAGTCCACTTAAAGGTAGGGTAAGTGATATTTTTGGGTTAAAACAAAAAGTATTTTGTTAAAAGGTTAAAGCACTATATTCTGATAGTAATCATTGCTATAGAGTGTTTGTTCAGTAACAGGAGTCTCCCTGTCTCTCCAGCTCTTTAATAAACAGAAAATACATTTTCCGGTAGGTGTCAAAATCTCAGCCAATCAGGAGAAAGTACCCATTTTTAAGCTTAATTTTTATAGTGTTCCAGTTCCAATTTTGCCTGCTCATTTCTTGGTGTCATCACTTACAATTTCACTTGTTTAATCTATATCCTGATTGAGTTCTCTATCCTGATTGGATAAAATGAAACTGAAACTGAAACGAAAATGCATTTTCTGTTTTATAAAGAGCTGGAGAGACAAGGAGAATCCTTTTACTGAACAAACACTCTATAGCAATGAGTACTATCAGAATATAGAGCTATTTAACACTTATTTTAACCAAAGAAAATCACTTACCCTACCTTTAATCCCGGGTGCTTCTGTGTTTATTCCCACTTAACAACAACGCTACATGTTTAGGGCAGCGGTGCTGACAGATTCTGCTGTTAGCAGAATCTGTCTTGAGAGATTACTAGCGTTTTTCTAGCAACAATGCAGCTTTGTAAAGCCAGAGCCGATCTCACAAGTTGCTCATTTGGGCGCTGTTGTGCCTCTGGCTCACAAGACTTCTATAAACAGATGGGAATCAACATGTGCAGGTCTCCCCCCCCCCCCCCACCACCCTTCATGGAGCTACGGATCCTTTGAAGTCTTAGTATACATATATCATATCTTTGCTGTCGGGGCAGAAACCTCTTATCTCCGTATTCTAACCGTTTGTGTTTTTTCGTAAATCAACGACCTAGTTGATCATATTACAGCCTCACACGTTAGCATCACAATGCTTTTGCTTTTGAATTTGAATCCTGAAAAGTAACCGTTTTGGGCATATTATGAGGTTTCCACCCGACAGAGAGGATTATATCATATATTGCAGGGGTCTTCAACGTTTTCAGGCCAAGGACCCCCTAGCTGAGAGAGAGATGAAGCAGGGACCCACTCTATATTGTTTAAAATTGCCTCAGATTCAAAAAAAATCACACCCTGTGTGAAGTGGGCGGTGTCTTGCTAGCTAATCACAATACTGAATGGAGTCAACCAATCATGTACAAAAGATAAATACATTTATTGAAACACTCTTTATGATGGACGAAACCATAACTTAAAAAAAACAAATTTATGTTTTTTTTAAAGTTATGGTTTCTTATATAGGGCTATGCACATGTGTCATGTGACACTGGCCAATCACAGTCCTGAATAGATTGTGATTGGCCAATCACGGTGCAGGGTTAGGCGGGGTAATTTTTTGGCCAATCACAGCGCAGGATAATTGTACAAATTTCCAAACCTCACTTATGTTTACGTGGTCTGCTCTTTTTTCCCCTCTACACCTATGCCTCTTTGCCAAAAATAGCTCACAACGCCTCGCAGCGCGAGGCGTTGTGAGCTTGTAGATCGGCTATTTTTGGCTAAAGTTCTCCTCAGAAAAGGGATGCTAGGGTTCAAGTGGTTAATGTAAAATAAAAAATCCTATCACACAAAGATTTGGCGGACCCCCTGTAGTAACTCTGAGGACCCCCTAGGGGTCCCGGATCCCCTGTTGAAGACCCCTGATATATTGTATATCGTTGTGGGATGGAAATCTTGTATGTCCAAAACTGTTACTATTCAGGAAATGGAAAAAATTACCCCGTGTTCGAAACGGATCCAATTATTGTTTAGTAAGAAGCTATAGGTATATAGCTATAGGGCGAAAACGTAAGAAATTGTAAAATACTATTGTGTACATATACAGCATAGCATGTAGCAGCAGGTATGTGCATGATGCTTAGAACCATGGTTCTCAAAGTGGGTCCGGGGACCCCCAGGGGTACTTGAGGGAGTTGCAGGGGGTCCCCAGCTAAATGATGGATAGGAACCAAATGGACCCTTATGGGTCTGTAACTCTGATGGTGTACAAATGGAACCATATGGACCCTAACGGGTCCATTTGGTTCCATTTGTACACTCTCAGAGTTAAATTAACATTGATTTTACAATAGGAATTGGGGTCCCAGAGATAGAGATGCCATTAAATGGGGTCCGTAGCCTAATGCATGTCAAACTGGGGGTCCTTGAAATAAAAATGGTTGAGAATCACTGCTAGAGCCGTAAAAAATCTTCTCTTATGGGGGGTACCTGGCTTATCTTTTCAAATGGGGGTCCGCGGGCTAATAAGTGTCAATTTGGGGGTCCTTGACATGGAAAAGTTTGAGAACCACTGGCTTAGAACAATAGCATCATATGGTCTCTGTCGGGTGGAAACCTTGTATGTCCCGAACTGGGACTTTTTAGGATTCGATATTACAGACATGACATCTGACTCTTCACTTTTCCTGAATTTACCCTGTATAGTCGTCGTCTCCCCCCCCCCCCTTTGTCGTGCCAGATTTGCCTGGTGTGAAAAGAGGCCAATTCACACCTGGCACCATTTCACACTTTCACGCCTTTGTCCTTGGTCCAATCCACTGATATTCCACTGAAGTGCCAATGGCAGGCTCTCTGAAACTTTGGAATGTCACATCTGTATGTGTATCAAATCATCCCTGGTTTTGTGTGTTACAGATATATGCAAAAAACCTGGTGAACGCAGACAGATGTGCGCTCTTCCAGGTCGATCACAATAACCAAGAACTCTACTCTGACCTGTTTGACATCGGGGAGGAGCACGAAGGCAGGCCTGTGTTTAGGAAAACCAAAGAAATTAGGTGCGTGACATTTATCTCCCATCGCCTGCAGTGTGCTGATGCCGTCTGTGTTCTTTATTTAATTTAGGGCTGCAACTGTTGATTATTTTTCTTAACTATTATTCTATCAATTACTTTTTGGATTAAAGCTGCACTATGTAACTTTCCTCTTTCCTCTACCGGTTTCCTGCGCATGTGCTGAAATCTTTACCATTGAGCTAATAGACCCTGCCTGCTTGCTCAGGGGATACATTTTATATTGACCTTCGGGTAAACATTTGTGTCAGATCCTGTGTCTAGGTGAGATATGACCTTTCACACGATCTAAAAGTCTGAATAGAAGAGCAGGGAGACAATACAACCACCCCAATTGTATAAGTTATATTGTATTAACATACTCTACCATTATTATTAAAGTTACATACTGTGGTGCCGCTTTAATTGAATAGTCGAAGCATGTGTTTTTTTGTGTGATCATTTTTTATGTGTCAATGAACCGATGTGAAAATAAAAATCGGATTTTCTATAATCAACTAAATTGATTAGCATGATTAACCATTTAAGCCATATTTTATGCTTTGTCGCGCAATAGCGTTGCACAGAAATAGTGAATATAGCAGATCTACAAGTTCACAACGTGTCATGATGCTAGGCCTTGTGAGCTTAGAGATCTGTTATTTTTACTAATAGTTTTTTTTCTTCACTTTTTTCATTTCATTTTCTGCCCAAAACATTTTATTTTTATTTTTATTTTTTTATAACCCATTAACTATTGCAGCCCTAGATTGTGTGAGAACTGATAATAAGCCTCTCCTCCCATAGGTTTTCTATAGACAAGGGAATAGCTGGACAGGTGGCCAGGACAGGGGAAGTCCTAAATATCCCAGATGCCTATGCAGATCCTCGGTTCAACCGGTAAGAATCACACACAATCACACAACTACAGGTGCAAAAGAGTGGGTGACAATCAAGCTCTAAACAGTTCAAAATAATTCAAAAATGTCCAAAAAGATTTCGATATTTTTTGAAATTTTTCAAAAATAGCAGATGTACAAGTTCGCAGCTTGTAGACCTGCTATTTTGGTTAAAATTATTGTGATGCTATGTTAACTACTTTTGCTGGAATTTTGAGTTTTAATTTAGTTTAGTGTTAGTTTTAGTTTTCAGGTATTATGAGGAAAAGCCTTGAAGAAAATGTCGGATGAAAGATGCATGACATCAGATATGATTTACAAAATGTGGTATTGTTCAAATTGGGGGAGGGGGGGAGGTGGCTAAGATAAAACGAATTGCAGATGAAAGCTTTGTTTTCATTGTCTCCGCCAGGCCGAAAGGCATGGCGAGAGAGTATGTTTAAACCCCTGTCTGTCCGTCCGTCCGTGTGTGTGTGTGTGTGTGTGTGTGTGTGTGTGTGTGTGTGTGTGTGTGTGTGTGTGTGTGTGTGTGTGTGTGTGTGTGTGTGTGTGTGTGTGTGTGTGTGTGTGTGTGTGTGTGTGTGTGTGTGTGTGTGTGTGTGTGTGTGTGTGTGTGTGTGTGTGTGTCCGTGCGTGTGTCCGTGTGTCCATCTGTCTGTGAACAGCTAATCTCCGGCACCGTTGGCCCAGTCGCTGCAAAACTGTGCACACACACTCCCTGGATGCCAATTCAGAACCTCTGCCCCATTTTTTTTACATGGTCCTGTTATAGCGCCACCAGGAGGCCGATTTGTGCAAAACCCATTTTTTTATATTACTCCTACAGATTGTATCCAAACATCACGCAAATCAGTGCACAGTATCTCTATAGTCATGTGATCAACACGGATCTGTCTGATTTTCCATATTCCATCCTCATTGGCTAAGGTTGGCTTCCAAAGTTTGCAGGATTGGTCCGTTTTGAACTAAATGCCTCAAATCATGAACGCAGCTTGCGATTTCCGTAAAATTTCACACGCACATTCCCACTAGGCCGAGGAAGAAATGCCACTTGAACATTTTCAAATCAGCCTCATGGTGGCGCTATAAAAAGCCCATTTACGTTTCTAACTATAACTGCACCGATCTGCGTGAAACTTTGCACGCATACTCCCTAGAGGCCAAGGAAAAACATCTGCCCTGCATTTTTCACATTAGCCTTTTATAGCGCCACCAGGAGGCCGACTTATGTAAAAAAAATAAAAATAGATTAAGCCTTCAGATTTTATCAAAATTTCACGCAAATCGGTACACATGATCTGTATAGTCAAGTGATCAAGATGGATCTGTTTGATTTTTCATATTCCATCCTGATTGGCTAACATTGTCATCTAAAGTTTGCAGGAGTGGCCCGTTTTGAACAAAATGCCGCAAATCATGAACGCAGCGTCCGATTGCGGTGGAACTTTGCACGCACGTTCGCACTAGGTTGAACAACAAACGCCACCCTTTTCACACTGCCCTATTATAGCGCCACCAGGAGGCCGATTTCATGCAAATCAGTACACATTATGTCTATAGTCAAGTGATCAAGATGGTTCCGTCCGATTTTTCATATTCCATCCTGATTGGCGAATTCCGAACATTGCTGGCCCACAATAACCTACCTGACCTGGCGGAGACCTGTGCTCCGAGGAGCACTTTCTCTAGTTAGTTATGCATTGTTTGTTGTAGTTTTTATGTATTTTTTATTATAGTTAAATTGTAGTTGTTTAAAGTAGTTTTTTTCAACAGTTTGTCTTTTGTTTTATTTAACTGTAATAACCCTGTTCTGGACAATGCTGTTCAGCTCACTTTTTTTCCTATTTCATGGCTGTCTTTAGGATATCATTATTACCATTGTAGCCAAGCAGCCATTCATTAGGCACATGTCTAGATTATTTCACTCTAATCCGAATTAAGATGATTATCCAAAGCCGCCGGATGAGTAAAGCGATCCGCACCACCGCTCTGGGATTAGCTTTTAGCTATAGCAGGACAGCAGCTTGAACGGGTCACGGTGTTACAGAGCCTATTGAATAAATAGTCTCTGTCGGGTGTAAACCTCATATGTCCAAAACTGTTACCTTTTTCAGGATTCAAATTCAAATGTAGCAAAAGAAGCAGATCTACAAGCTCAAAACGGGTCGCTTTGCGCCGCATTTCGAGCTTGCAGATCTGCTACTATTGACGCTGTTGTATGATCATGTAGGGCTTTAATTTACGAAAAAACACAAAGATTTTAACCCATTCAAACGGGGGAACGCATCTGTGTAACAGCTTTATCCATATTTTATACTTTTATACTATTCGAAAATAGCAGATATACAAGCTCATAGCTCGGCACCGAGTGCTGCACTATGAGCTTGTATATCTGCTATTTTCGAAAACTCTTGAACATTTGTGCAAATATTTGACTATATATATATTTTTTAAAGGGAACATTTGCAACTCAAATTTTTGCTTCTGGGGGGTCCCTGGAACAAAATATTCTGAGATGGGGGTCGGCGACCAAATACATATCATTTTGGTTGGTCCTTGACATGAAACATTTTGAGCACCACTGATATAGAAACATGCTTTTCAAAAAACTGTAGGATTTAGAAGACATTTGTAGATTCCCCCAGAAGCAAAGATTTGAGTTACAAATGTTTTTAAAAATGTATACTGTATATTCAAAGATTTGCACACATTTTCACGATAAAAAAAAAAGGAGATCTGAAGCTCGTAGTGCCGCGCTATGAGCTTGTAGATCTGCTATTTTTGAATAGCCAAAGAAATCTAAATGTCTCCTATCCCCCCCCCCCCCCTCCGGACAGAGAGGTGGACCTCAAAACGGGCTACACCACGCGGAACATCCTGTGCATGCCCATCGTGAGCAGAGGTACCGTCATCGGCGTGGTGCAGATGGTGAACAAGCTGAGCGGAAGTGCCTTCACTAAAACGGACGAGAACAACTTCAAGATGTTTGCCGTCTTTTGTGCCCTGGCCTTACACTGTGCAAATGTGAGTCACCCCCGTGGTTATAATAACCATGCATTGATATAAAGAATACAGTTTCTTCATAATTTTAAAAGGGATAGTTCACCCCAAAAAATTACTTATTTTCTATCAATTACACACCCCATGAAGCCTGGAATTCATGTAGATCTTTTAGTTTTTGTCGCTTTCCTAAGCCAATAATTTGATCACCGGCGGAGTCTCTCGTAGGAGACTCAATGGAGAGTCTTTGAGTCTCCTACCGGAGAGTCCGCCGGTCATCAAATTATTGACTCAGGAATGTGACATAAACTAAAAAATCTCCATGAATTCAAGGCTCCATGGGTCGAGTAATCGATAATTTGAACTATCCCTTTAAGTTTTAGCATTAATATTCTAACAACACAAATGATGCAGGATCTATATATGTATATCGTTGCTGTTGGGCAGAAACCTGTTATTTCCATTTCTGAACTTTTTGTGTTTTTTATTCGTAAATTAGCTCTATAACTGCCAAAGACGTTTATAAACGTCTTTGAGAAATTAGCTGTTGCCTGCCAAAGACGTTTAAAAACGTCATGAAAAAAAAAAAAAAAAAAAAATTCTAAAAAGATTCTCTAATTATTTAGTATTGACACCTTTTCGATATTCCAAACGAATAAGGAGATAACAATTTCCAAAGATTTGCTGCTCCATCCACTTCAATGTTAAAATTGAAACGGACAAACAATTCACAATGTTTTTTGGTTTGAAACTACTGGTTTTGAGCTATTTTCAAACATCAAACAACACATGACAACAAGGTCAAATTGACCTCGTTGACATTTGTGAAACCACACCTGAATCTCATCTGTGATTAGAAATTTTCTGGGGATCAATCATACTTGAGAAAAATATTTTGTGGCTATGCGAAAAGGTACCAAAATCGGTCAAAACCCTGGCAGAGGCTACAGACTGTTCTGAAAAAACTCTGGCAGGGTAAGAGTTAACGCCCTACTTGATCATACAAAGTAGCAGATCTACAAGCTCGAAAAAAGTTAATTTTTTTAAATGTATTTTTACAGCGCAAAACTTCCTTTCCCATTTCTAACAAGCCTGTTCATTTGATTGTGTGTGCAGTGCAAAAGGCTTATGTAACGTACGGAACATGAATCATGCTCAAACAGACAGATAGACTTGGTCTGGCTGTCAGAGTCCCCGTCATGTGGGCCTATAACTCTATAACTCGCTGCCTCGTGCGACAAACGTTACGCAGGCAACGCGTCACAAAAGTTAGTTCTGCGATTGATGAGGTGTGTTCACGCTTTAAGGCTCCACAAAGCTCCTTGTTATCCGTCTTTCCTCATTGCCTCGTGTCTCCTCCCTCACCCAAGTCAAACTCAACTGATTTATTTGTTATGATGATGGAAGGTGTGTGTGTGAGGTTTGGCCTCCTGTCCCTTCATGTTTACCAGGGGAAAAGGAGACGTGCGAAACCTCTTACCGGTGTCTAATTTATGTCTTTTTACTTTTTGTGGGTTTGAGGCCTGACTATTCTTTGTGTGTCTGTGTGTATCCACAAGGATCCGTGGATGTGGCTCTGTACTGTGTCTGCAGATGCAAACACACACATTCCAAATTAAATCTGTCTCTCAGATATTTACACTCCTTTGCACACATTTTGCTCTTCCGTGTGTCCGGGCATTAATGGCCAAGAATGAAACGCATTTAGTTGTCTTTATACTCTTTTAACGATGGGTTATTCAGATGGGGGGGGGGGGGGGGGTAGCAACGGATGTCCTCACTCAGCCTCCCCCCAGAGTGTCCATTTTGCTTCTCTAGTGCACGTGCACATGCACTAGACTAGATTGACTGTCTGTGGGGTCACACGCATTCACAAAATCTGGGAGGAACGACATCTAGATCATGCAACAAAGGGAAAAAAAAACAAGGCACTCTTCTGGTGAAAAACATTTAAAAAGCCTTTATTGATGTGGCTAGCTCATAATAGAAGTAGTTAAAAACTGGGATAACAGAAAAGTGCCTTGTTTTTTTTTCCTTTGTTGCAAGTTTTCAGTCCCTCACCAAAGAGCACGTTCTCTACACTTCCGAGCACCAGACCCTTTCTTTTTTTCTGAAGACATCTAAGATCATGTTGACCTTAGCGGACCCTCGCGGCTACGTGAATGTAATGATCAACGGACCGTGGTTTATAAAATTCAACAACTTTGTATTCTAATCGATGCAAAGCTAAAATATTTCATATTGATTGTACACCCCTGAATCAAACAAAATGTGTGATATATCTGCAAATAATCCAATCGGGTTGGCTGAAGAATCTAGGATGATTTTTGTATCACGATGAGACTGGTGATTTTACACCTTCAACAACTACTACTGTATAATAAGCCACAAACTATGTTCACCATGAAATAGACATTCACACACATTCATGATATCTCTCTCTACTGTACCATGTCTGCAGATGTACCATCGGATCCGGCATTCGGAATGCATTTACAGAGTGACCATGGAGAAGCTTTCGTACCACAGCATCTGCACATCAGAGGAGTGGAAGACCCTCACCCAACTCAACCTCCCCACCCCCATATACAAAGAGATTGAAATGTGAGTGGGATTCTTTTTTTCTATGGCTGCATCATCATGAGGTCAAAGCAAACTTTGACCCATTCAATCCGGTAACGCATTCTGTGTCATTTTAGATTTCTTTGGCTCTTCAAAAATAGCAGATATACAAGCTCGTAGCCTCATAGCATGTTTTGATACCATGTGGTTTCACCTGCATGATGTTTTATTGAGTGTTTTGATGCTATGTAGGTGCACATGCATGCTTTGATTTGACTGTGTACAGCACTTTGGTCAATCTCGATTGTTTTAAATGTGCTCTATAAATAAAGCTTGATTTGATTTGATTTGATAGCGCGGCACCGAGTGTCGTGTTATGAGCTTGTAGATCTGCAATTTCTGAAAAAACTAGAAAATGTGTCCAAATCTTTGAATATATTCAACATTTGTAAAATATTTTGTTCCAGGGATCTCCAGAAGCAAAGATTTAAGTTACAAATGCTTTAAAAAAAGATATATTCAAAGATTTTCACACATTTTCACGATAAAAATAAATAAATAGCAGATCTACAAGCTCGTACCTTTTCTTTAAAATATAACACTCTCAAGATTTTTCAAGTGGGCCCTGATCTTAAAAGTTTGGGAACCAATTGCCTTACTACTGTAGATGTGAATCAAGAAAAGAAGTAACCTCATGCAACAGATGTGTTGTAAGTGTGACATCTAGTGGTTGAATGTTGTCTATTGCACCTTTTAATGATCAATACCCTATGAATTTGAAGCAGGACTTTCTTAGCAGAATTGTCTCTATCAGTGGTTCCCAACCTTTTCTGGATCATCTGATTTGATTGATTGATTGAATACTTTATTAACCCATTCAATCCGGGAACGCATTGAAGATTTATTTGGCTATTCAAAAATAGCAGACGATGCTATGAGCTTGTAGATCTGCTATTTTTTTTTAATCGTGAACATTTGTGCAAATCTTTGAATATATATATATATTTTTAAAGCCAACATTTGTAAAATAATTTGTTCCAGGGATCCCCCAGAAGCAAAGATTTGAGTTACAAATGTTACAAAAATTATCTATATTTTATTTTATTTTGGGGTGAACTATCCCTTTAAGCCTGTGGTTTCCATTTCCATGCTCTCATCATGTGTCTTCTCACACCCAGGCGTGCAGAGGACACACTTCTCTAAACTACTGTCTCTGCCATCGCCCCCTCAGGTTCCACTTTGACATCAGTCCCCTGGAGGACATCTGGCCTGCTGTGTTTGTCTACATGATCCATAAGTCCTGTGGGAAGACCAGGTATAACTCACTGCAGGAGGAGGAGGCCATGATGCCCTGGATGTCTTTACTAGGGACCAGGGGCCACCTCACACTAAGTTCAAACTTAGCCTAGTTATAGCTTAAATGGCTTTTAAAAAGCCATTTAAGCTTTTAAGCCATTAAAAAGCCATTTAACCCATTTAGCCGGGATAGTATCTGTCATTTTAGATTTCTTTGGCTACAAGCTCATAGCGCCGCACTGCAATTTTTTTTTTTAATTGAAAATTTGTGCAAATCCTTAAATATACAATATATATATTTTTTAATATATACATTCAAATATTTGCACACATTTTCACGATTTTTCAAAAAATAGCAGATCTACAAGCTCATAGTGGCACTGAGTGCCGCGCTATGAGCTTGTAGATCTGCTATTTTTGAATAGCCAAAGAAATCTAAAATGACACAGATACTTTCCCGGATTGAATGTTTTTAAGCTGTAACTAGGCTACTCTCCTTATATGGCCCCAGAGCCATATAAGGAGAGTTGTGTCACCTCCGTTCACTTCATCGGGCCAGTCTTCTACAGAGCCTTCTATTGGCGAATTAGTGACAAAGCCCTGAACCAGGAAGTTTACGGAATGCACTGGAGTCTATGAGCGTTTGTCACTATTTCCAGTTTACACGAACCGCGTGACCGGCGCTGTTCTCTGCCCCCTTGTCGACGTAACTCTTCCAATAGAAGGCTCTGCTAGGGGCAACCTCGGTTGATGGCTTTAAGAGGCAGCTAAAAACACACACTTCTATGACCTTGCCTGATCTCCTTATTATCTGATTTGACCCTTTTTTATTTCACTGTTTGTTAAATTTTCAACTCAACTTGTATTATTATCATTCCAGGGGGTCCCCAGCTAAACTTGTTAGTACAGCATCATAATCATTTTAACCCCTTTATCCATATTTTATTCGAAAATAGCAGATGTACAAGCTCACTCCGAGCTATTTTTGAGCATTTTAAAATAGTATATATAATTTGTGTGTGTGTGTGTGTGTGTGTGTGTGTGTGTGTGTGTGTGTGTGTGTGTGTGTGTGTGTGTGTGTGTGTGTGTGTGTGTGTGTGTGTGTGTGTGTGTGTGTGTGTGTGTGTGTGTGTGTGTGTGTGTGTGTGTGTGTGCGTGCGTGCGTGCGCCACAGCTTTGAGCTGGAGAAGCTGTGTCGGTTCACCATGTCCGTGCGCAAGAACTACCGGCGTGTTCCGTACCACAACTGGAAGCATGCGGTGACGGTGGCTCACTGCATGTACGCCATCCTCCAGAGAACCACCGACCTCTTCACTGACCTAGAGGTGTGTTCCTCATCCCGTCTGCCTTTAAAAGGGATAGTTCACCCAAAAAAGCCAATTCGATGACCAGCAGACCGGTAGGCAGCGGTTCCGGTAGGAGACACAAAGGAGACTTTTTGTATCTCCTACCGGAACCGCTGCTGGTCATCAAATTATTGGCTTAGGAATGCGACAAAAACAAAACAAAAATCCATTAATTCAATTCTCCATGAGGTGATTAATCGATAGGTAAAGGCATTTTGGGTATGAACTATCCCTTTAACCACTTAAAGTTGTACAATGCAGAATCACAAATAACGATTTTTAGCAACCTCTGCTGGTCACTACCGTCACTGCATACAATTTCCGTAGTCCTCGATTACCCAGAATTCCATTCGTTTTCACCGGAAGCCGGAAGCGTTTCAAAAAGCGATCTTTTAATTGTTTTATACTATTTACGGATCGTTTCTCTTAGCCAGTGGAGCATTAGTTACCATGAGCTGTGCTTTCTTTTTCTATTCTTTTTCGATCTTCCAATCCTACATTCTCTTGAAATCAGCGTGAGGTTCCTTTTTGTTATTAGCGCGGTAGTTCCTGGCCAAACAGGAAACCGTTGCGGTATTTCCTGGCCGACGTCATGACGTCGGCCAGGACGTCGGCCACGACGTCATGACGTTGGCCAGGAACGTCATTTTCCCGGGAAAGTCCCCCCAGTCCACGTTCAATAGAAAATATATAAATAAAAGGCTTCCGGGGGTGAAATTCATGGAGTGGGTGTAGTGAAACTTTTGCCACTCACAAAAGATATACAATTTAACTTTAGTTTTGTTGAAAACGTTACCTAGTATGCCTTTAAGCACTTAAACCCTCTAAACCACTGGTTCTTTAAAGTGTGGTCTGGGGATCGAGGACCACTGATTTATTGAACCCAGTGTTGTGTCCTTGGTGTGCTTGTTGGCGTGAACAGAAGAAGGGCCTGTTGGTAGCGTGTCTGTGTCACGACCTGGACCACCGGGGCTACAGCAACACCTACCTGCAGAAGTTTGACCATCCACTGGCTGCCCTGTACTCCACCTCCACCATGGAGCAACACCACTTCTCCCAGACCGTCTCCATCCTGCAGGTACAACAACTACTGTTACACACACACACCAATACACTGCTTAATATTGATTGTAGCAAATTACAAATACAAAACAATATATATATATATATATATATATTAGGCATGTAACGATTTATCGTAAATCGATAAAAATCTATTCAAACTGGTGACAATCGATTTAATAAAAAATGTATCGCGATGCAAACACCAGAGGGCTTGTAAAAAAAATAAGAAAATACAGGATCTTTGTAAGAGAATTGATAAAAAAAAATGTTTTCTGTCCTTTGCTACTGTATTGTAAAGAGGATAAGAAAAAACACAGTATATCGTTTGTCTGGAAAATAATTTTGTGTTTAAAAAATCGTGAAAGATTGTATCGTGAACCTAGTAGTCTGGTTCACTATGTAATTTTGTTGGATTTTTTTGAAGATTTGCAAAACTATACATTTTTGGAAAGGTTATTGTCTAAGGAATCAGAAAATCAATGTTGCCATTTGCCCAGATGTGTATACGGCGGCCATATTGGCAATTACAAAATGGCCACCCTAAAATGTACGTTTTTTAATATCTCTGCCTCTAAATAAGCTGGAACATTGATTTTAACTGCTAAACCTACATTTTCAGGGTCAAGGAATCCAATGGTGCAAGTTATTATTTCATTTTTTATCATCCCATTGACATAATCCACCATATGGGTAAAAAACAGCACAGCCCAGGCAGTCAGTCAGATACTAACTGTTCTTTTTATTTATTTTAACTGTGAACTTTGGATGTTTGTGTAACCATATTAAACATCATGACATGTGTAATCATAGACAGTCTCTATGCATCATCATAATCATCATCATCATCATCATCACTTTCGTGCATCACAGCTTGGGAATCGTCATCGTTCTGGCACTGGCTGCTGCACTGACACATTTCAGTACAGGCTAAGTCCTTAGCTTTGCAGGAACATCTGCCAGAAGAACAGTCAGATTTACACTTGCATTGAACCATCTCAAGGATGGCCTTTGGAGCTGGGAGGACCTCTGTGGTCGTTGGTTTCAGCATGCCATCCAAGTGTTTGAAGTACCCATTTTGCAGGGGATCCAGCTGTGGATCCTGCAGAGCAATGGCTGCTTGTGCCCATGCCCTTGTTTGGACATGGACTCTCAAGATGTGCTGCTTCAGAGCTCCAGGTGTTGGAGGGAGCTTGTCACTTTCTGCCCTGTGTTTGCAGAACAGATGCCATCGCAGTTCAGGGATTGTCTTGATGTTGATACCCTTGTGTTGACAGCTCCAGTGTTGACAGCATTCCTTCTGTCACTTCTGCTTCATCCAAAAGCACTCCAGACCCAACTTTTCCCAGCCCGGATATATGGAACAGGCGTGCGGACGCCGAGGACGGGCCGACGGCAGGCGAGAGAGAGGCCTCCGGTCGGACACGGCCGGGCGGCCTGGCACCCTGGAGGTCCTCGGCGAGCCCAGGACGATCTGGGCTCGGCAGTGGCCCCCTCCTTTGAAATTCTCTCCCGGGACTATCGGCAACCTTTCCCAGCCCGGATATATGGACCAGCATGCGGACGCTGGGGACGAAACGCAGGCAGGCCGCCCCAGATTGCGGGCCTGCCGGCGGCCGCTAGTCGCTGCACTGTGACCCGGGAACCAGGCCGCCCCGAAGGCCGTGGAACCCACTACGTTCTGACCGATTGGCACTCGTAGCCCGCCTCTTGCAAGGGCCCCGCCGGCACCTTGTGTGCTTCGGCGGACGCTGCTTGCAGCCTGCGGGCCCAACCAGGCACGGAGGGACCACGTGCGGAGAGGCCCCGGCCTGTCCTCCGCACTCCTCCGCGGCCGACACCGGCCTAACGAGACCGAGACGCCCCGTCTGCCCTAGTTGCCCTGCCACGGACCGTCCGAGGGCCCCCGCGGTCGGCCTCGCCTCGAGCCCCATCACGGGGCTCGGCAAGGAGATCCGTTTGCCACAGGGGCACGCTCCGGAGACTCGTTTCTCAAACCCTGCGTGTGTCGCGTACTCCGGCGACCGACCAAACAGCTGCGAAACGGGCCATGGGCGCCGATCCCCCGTAACATCCTGTCGACCTGGGTAGAGGGCAAAGGAGGATGTGGCGACCGTCGCAGTGCGCGCCACCGGGAGCTCCCGCCGCCCCTCTCACGGGGGGCCTTGGCGGTCTCCGCGGACCGGCAACCCCACGGTGCGCGCCTCAGCTGGGCGCGCTCTCTGCGGCGGAACAGGAGGCCTACCTGGTTGATCCTGCCAGTAGCATATGCTTGTCTCAAAGATTAAGCCATGCATGTCTAAGTACAAACGGCTTGTACAGTGAAACTGCGAAAGGCTCATTAAATCAGTTATGGTTCCTTTGATCGCTCCTCAGTTACTTGGATAACTGTGGTAATTCTAGACCTAATACATGCAAACGGGCGCTGACCTTCGGGGATGCGTGCATTAATCAGATCCTAAACCCTCGCGGCGCGGCGCTCTCGGGCGCCGCGTCGTCCGCTTTGATGACTCTGGATAAACTCGGGCAGATCGCCCGCCCTCCGTGGCGGCGATGTGTCATTCGAGTGTCTGCCCTATCAACTTTCGATGGTACGCTACGTGCTTACCATGGTGACCACGGATAACGGGGAATCAGGGTTCGATTCCGGAGAGGGAGCCTGAGAAACGGCTACCACATCCAAGGAAGGCAGCAGGCGCGCAAATTACCCACTCCCGGCACGGTGAGGTAGTGACGAAAAATAGCAATCCAGGACTCTTTGGAGGCCCTGTAATTGGAATGAGTGGACTTTAAATCCTTTGACGAGGAGCCATTGGAGGGCAAGTCTGGTGCCAGCAGCCGCGATAATTCCAGCTCCAATAGCTTTAATATCTTAAAGTTGCTGCAGTTAAAAAGCTCCTAGTTGGATCTCCGGGTCCGGAGCATTTACTTTGAAAAAAATAGTGTTCTAAGCAGGCCCGAGTCGCCTGAATACCGCAGATAGGAATAATGGAATAGGACCCTGGTTAATTTTTTTACTTCCTTGTTAACTTAAAACTTAAAAATTCTGTATCTAGGCTCCTGAGTACTTTTTTTTTCTCAATGAAACATCTGAAATAACTCTGGCATTCAATGTGTTAACTACTTTCGCGGCCCCGTGTGGTTGGCGACTAACTTCTTAGAGGGACAAGTGGCGTTCAGCCACACGAGAAGGAGCAATAACTGGTCTGTGATGCCCTTAGATGTCCGGGGCCGAAATTATTCCCCATGAACGAGGAATTCCCAGTAAGTGCAAGTCACCAGCTCGCGTTGATTAAGTCCCTGCCCTTTGTACACACCGCCCGTCGCTACTACCGATCGGATGGCTTAGTGAGGTCCTCGGACGGGCCCCGCCGGAGTCGGTCACGGCCCCGGCGGAGCGCTCGGAAGACGCCCGAACATGACTATCTAGAGGAAGTAAAAGTCGTAACAAGGTTTCCGTAGGTGAACCTGCGGAAGGATCATTACCGTTCTGTCCGGCACCCTCGCGCGGGGGTCTGGAATGCCTGAACATGCCACAACATAAAATAATTAACAAATACAGTCTGAGGGCAATGATTACTGGCCTTTTGTACAGTCACTGCAAATAAAATGCTTGCAACGGGAACTACTTGGTGTGTGGATCTACTCTCAAGTATAGTGTAAGCTACACTTTTTGATTCAGCACCCATCCTAGTAGTATTGGGATGTGCATGTCTTTGTAATAATTTCCGCAATTAATATCAGCCACAGTTTGATCATTTTGGACACACTTATGGAAGCTTAGAGTAGCAATAATACAAAAACAAAAATGTCTTTAAAAGTATCAGTGGTAAGTTAACATTTTATTTAATTTGAATGAGCAAGTGGAACATGTTTTTAGGAACAGCTGGAATATGAATTGATAAATGATTTTCTTATTTCAAAGATATTGCAAGAAAACAACCATATCTGGTCATTTTGGACTCAGTCATGCATCTAAGGGTTAATGTTGTAAAGTTTTGTAGCTTTATAATTACCACCATTGGATTCCTCGACACTGAAAATGTAGGTTTAGGAGTTAAAATCAATGTTCCAGCTTATTTAGAGGCCGAGATATTAAAAAACATAAATTTTATGGTGGCCATTTTGTAATTGC
Organism: Gymnoscopelus braueri; assembly: GCF_963280865.1. Lineage (NCBI taxonomy): Eukaryota > Metazoa > Chordata > Actinopteri > Myctophiformes > Myctophidae > Gymnoscopelus > Gymnoscopelus braueri. The sequence goes on along the minus strand of NC_137619.1, from coordinate 8,085,111 downwards.
CAATATGGCCGCCATATACACATCTGGGCAAATGGCAACATTGATTTTCTGATTCCTTAGACAATAACCTTTCCAAAAATGTATAGTTTTGCAAATCTTCAAAAAAATCCAACAACATTTTAAATCAAAGCATAAGGAACCAGACTATAGTGTCCTGATTTGAATCGTATCGTGAGTTAAGTGAATCGTTACATGCCTACTATCTATGATGGACAAATTATTTTGATAACTGTTCCGTTGAAATCAGTGTTTCCGCAGATGGCCCGCTGCAGCAGCATGGCTGAGCCGAACGCCTCATAAGTGGAGCTTTTGCTTTTTTATTGATCTCTTTGTTTCTCATAGCTGGAAGGGCACAATATTTTCTCCAACCTGACTTCCAGCGAGTACGAGCAGGTGTTGGAGATCATCCGGAAGGCCATCATCGCCACGGACCTCGCCCTTTACTTCGGCAACCGCAAGCAGCTGTCGGAGCTGCTCACCACGGGCGGTCTGGACCTCGAAAACCATGCACACAGGTCAGGTCAAAAGGTCAACAGCTCAGTCAAGTCACACTGAGCCCTGGCGATGCAACCGAGGCCACAGGATTCTGAAGGATTGAGCTATGCCTCACAACTATAATAAAGATTTTTTTCTCCCGTAGGGACCGCGTGATTGGTCTGATGATGACGGCATGTGACCTGTGCTCTGTCACCAAGGTTTGGCCAATCACGCGACTCACGGCCAACGACATCTACGCCGAGTTCTGGGCTGAGGTGAAGTTGGAAACTGTTCATTTCCAATTCATACTTTAGTCCTAATTTGTTACAGTCGCCACGACTGTGGCGCTCACCGGCAACAACATATTTTCAAGCGAAAACCAGCTTAATTACTTAACACAGGACGTCTCTGTACTACAGTATACTATGTTTAAATAACATTGTATATTTATGTTCAGTCAACAGAATATTCCAGGTCCTTTAGGGCATTGGTTCTCAAAGTGGGGTCCGGGGACCCCCTTGGGGTCCTTGTGGGGGGTACCAGGGGGTCCCCAGCAAAATTAGTTAATATAGCGTCACAATCATTTTAACCACTTTAACCATATTTTATACTTTGGCTATTCAAAAATAGCAGATATACAAGCGCTATGAGCTTGTAGATCTGCTATTTTTGAATAATCCTCTCACAAATTTTTTTTTTTGGGAGACTGGGTCCGCAGCAAAAAAAAAACTTCATTTTGGGGGTCCTTGACATGAAAAAGTTTGAGAACCACTGCTTTAGGGGTTGTGAAGTATCACAAAGTCAACAAACAAGACAAAAGTCAGAGCAGTGACGTCATACAGATAAAAGAACAGTAGGTGCAGTACAAACCCCTCTTGTTTGCACGTCTCTATAGGGAGATGAAATGAAGAAGATTGGCCTGCAGCCCATTCCTATGATGGACAGGGATAAGAAGGACGAGGTGCCCCAGGGACAGGTAAAGACCTTGGAATGACGTGTGTCTCACCTACTATTACTTCTCCTGTTCAGAGTGTCATGTGTCCAGACCTGCGTCTGCGTTCCAGGTGAGTCGTGATGACGGTGGTTCAGGGCATTAGAATACATTAGAATTCTCTCCACATACCGTCTCCAGTGACGACTTGTGATCAGATTTCTCTGGTGAGCCACAAGGTCAATCGTTGTTCAAAAAGTGAAAGCAGATACATGAACGAGACCAGAAAGGTGATCTCCTCCTCCCCACAGCGCAGATATCTGCCAGCCAGGCCTGGTTGCCCTACCCAGGGCTGTGTAAGGCGTGGGGTACGTGCGGCCGACAGGATATTACAAGTGGGCCCTCAAATAATTGGTAAAACACTTAAAGCGGTGGTGCCATGGTTTTGTACTTTTTCAGTTTCTCATGTGTCTAAGGTTGACGGTACTCCATTAGACCCCGTGGCATGTGGTACAGTCAGACATGAAAGGTTTCATGACATGCTGGTTTACAAAACATTAAAAGTCTTTGTCATGGTCCTTCAAACGTGTATTAAGCGTTAGTTAGCGCTGCTGATGGGCGCGCCACTGGGGGTCGGGGCCGTGTACCTGTGGAACCGCAGCCGGGCCAGAGAGCAGGACAGCATGGGTCCATTTAGACCGGGCCCAGGCAGTGAAGAGCAAAGGGTATCAAGTAGTTCAAGGCTGGCAAGTATGAGCAGGCCATTCAGTGCTACACAGAGGCCTCTGCCCCACCGAGCAGAAGTACTGACCCGTCCACCTTCTACCAGGACAGAGCTGCTGCTTATGAGCAGCTGAGGAAATGGACAGACGGACGGACGGACGGACGGACGGACGGACGGACGGACGGACGGACGGACGGACGGACGGACGGACGGACGGACGGACGGACGGACGGACGGACGGACACGGTTTTTACATTTTGACAGGTTTCTCAATGTTGAAGTCAGGATGAGTCCAAATCTCGACCAGGTCTTCTCTCATGGGTGGTTAATGGGAACGAGCCACCCTGAAGACCACTGTACAGCGCATGCACGCACTCACGCACTTACGCACGCGCGCGCAGACACACGCACGCACGTACGCACGTGCGCACGCGCGCGCGCGCACACACGGGGGGCACGGCTGGGTTGCGCGATCCAGAAGGGTAAAACTCACTTATTATCCATTTAACTATTATCAGTCCATCTTCCACAACTAAACTGGAAAACATTTTAAATCATGAGCTGTGTTGAGACGTATCGTTCCATACCCGGTCGACGCATCCGTGGGGGGATATGCGCACATGATCTGGCAACCCGGGAGCCATTCATCCCATAGCTCGCGGGGCCATCCCACATCTGGGCAGCCGTAACCATGGCGACATTCTTTTACATAAAAACGCGAATAAAAAGCTGACAGCTGGGGAAATCTAAAAACGGGCTTGGCAGTTCCGTGCACATGGTAATGGTCAATGGCTGTGTGCAATTTCAGATCAATAGCTCCAGCCACTGAGGAGAACCGGGCAGAACAGTTTTTGTCTCACCACCGGAGGTTGTGGAATTATAGGAGGATGTATCATCATACCAAGTACTTCACTAGTTGTTTATTGTGTGTTCCTTAAGGTTGGATTTTACAATGCGGTTGCTGTCCCATGTTATACAACACTGTCGGAGCTCTTCCCTCCATCCGGCCCTCTTCTTGAGTACTGCAAGTGAGTACTCATCCTTGACTTACTCTCTCTCTCTGTGTGTGTGTGTGTGTGTGTGTGTGTGTGTGTGTGTGTGTGTGTGTGTGTGTGTGTGTGTGTGTGTGTGTGTGTGTGTGTGTGTGTGTGTGTGTGTGTGTGTGTGTGTGTGTGTGTGTGTGTGTGTGTGGGTGGGTGGGTGGGTGGGTGGGTGGGTGGGTGTGTGTGTGAGATCTTCAGAGAATGCAAACATGCGTTTCAGCTTGGCCCTCTACGTCAGCACAGAGGCTCTGGGTGGGCAGCTGGAGCCAGGCTGATGGTGGGATCAGCCACTGATTGGGGGGGGGGGGTCATAGCTGAGTGGTTAGAGAGGCCCTCTGGCAATGGGAAGTTTAAGGGCAAGGTCAAGTTGGGCGTTAATTTGGGGACTTCCCATTACTCCGACTACGTGGCTTGGCGTGCGGTTAGGGTTAGGGATAGGCTTAGTAACGGGTTAGGGTTCGGGTTAGGGATAGGCTTAGTAACGGGTTAGGGTTAGGGATAGGCTTAGTAACGGGTTAGGGTTAGGGATAGGCTTAGTAACGGGTTAGGGTTAGGGTTAGGGATAGGCTTAGTAACGGGTTAGGGTTAGGGTTAGGGATAGGCTTAGTAACGGGTTAGGGTTCGGGTTAGGGATAGGCTTAGTAACGGGTTAGGGTTCGGGTTAGGGATAGGCTTAGTAACGGGTTAGGGTTAGGGATAGGCTTAGTAACGGGTTAGGGTTAGGGATAGGCTTAGTAACGGGTTAGGGTTCGGGTTAGGGATAGGCTTAGTAACGGGTTAGGGTTAGGGTTAGGGATAGGCTTAGTAACGGGTTAGGGTTAGGGTTAGGGATAGGCTTAGTAACGGGTTAGGGTTCGGGTTAGGGATAGGCTTAGTAACGGGCGAGTCGGACCAACTCGCACGAAAAAACACAAAAAGTTAAAATATGGAGATAAGAGGTTTCTGCATGTTGCCTGTACTGTACTGTATGTGAGCATGTGCTGTGTTCTGCAGGGACAACCTGAACCAGTGGGAGATGATCGTAAGTGGAGAAGCAGAAGACGTGGTGCCGAGCCCCCCAGAGCCTCTGGTGGAGCCCAGTGAGGAGGAGCCTTCTGATTCAGGCCCGGTCAAGGTGGACAACTAACCAACGGGGCCAGGATCTAGACCCCCAAATCCTGCCAAGGACTTTTTGTCTGGACATCCTGGGTGGAAGGAGCTCATTTCCTGTTGTTTTGCAGGAAAAGGGCATCATAGCATGAATGGGTGCAGAAGGTGACTCAAAAAAAACACACACACACACACACACACACACACACACACACACACACACACACACACACAAACAGTTACCTCATTGGGTGACAAAGTTGTCAACACTGACAATTCCACCGGTCCCAGAGACTGACAGACACAGTGGACGCTGGAGGGACTTGAACCCTCCACCCTATACGTCCACTCAGCTTGGGAATTTCTTCTAGTAGAATGGACTCGAGTCGTCTGTTTTCTTTTTTTGGGGGGTTGTTTATTTTGTTGTTCCATGTTATTTTATTATTTTTATTTGACTTCAGCTGATTTTCTTTTATGGTCTTGTATTTGCAGAAGCCTTACTCACTGAACCTTTCCAGAGGCTAAGATGTGTGAAATCTTAGCTTCTGTTGGGGTCAGTCTTTCCTTTTTTTTTTTATGGTACTGTTTTGCCTTTCTGTGGTAGATTTATTGTTTGCATACTACTTCAGATAGGTATTCAGAGACAGAAGGAATGTGGTTTTTTTTGCATGTCAAAGCCATCTTATTAACCACTTTAACCCTGGTGTCCCAAATTTGGGCACGTCCATTATAGGTGAGAATCTTCAAAACTAAAACAAATTTGAGAATGTTTCGGATATATATATAGCGGGTCTACAAGCTCACAGTGCGTTGCAGTGCGGACACACTGTGATCTTGGAGATTGGCTTATTTTTTCTTAATAGTTTTAAAACACTTTTAAGTGGTTAAGTGGTTAAAAAGGTGACCGCCAGAATGTTTTATATTACTTCTTTTGAGCAAAAATCCTTTGCAGTACTTGAATAATATACATACAGCCTATTCTATGTGGAGATTACAGAAATCCCCCACAAGCGATATTGTGCAAATCATAGATCAGTGGTTCTCTGGGTATCTAATAGGTATCTAACTCTGAGAGTGTACACATGGAACCAAATGGACCCTACCCCTGATGGTCCCCGGACCCGCCGTTGAGAACCACTGTCATTGACGAACGGAGAAAGGTTCAAAGGTCATTCCTTTCAGCAGTTTCCTGTCGTGTGATTTTCTCTCCAGACGTTAGTTGATCATCAACAGGTTCAACTTGAAGCTCTTATTGTAAGATGATGATCTTTCTCTCATTTGTTACCAGTTTCTTATGGTAAGATGATCATCTTTCCATACGGGTCCATTTGGTTCCATTTGTCCACTCTCAGAGTTATGGGGGAGGGGAGGGGGGGGGCAGTCCTTGCAATTAAAACGTTTGAGAACCACTGACATAGATACAACTGTGACGGCAGGAGTTAAATAATGTCAACAAACCCAGTGGAGTCACACGAGAGTCACAATGTTCCAACCAGAAGTGGCCCCCCCACACAAAAAAAAACCTCCCCCCACCTCCCCCCCTGGCACTGAGGGACCAGCTGTATACATCAGCTTGTTGAGGTTAGCAGTGTCTGACCTTGGGCTTGGGCAGTTAGTTTTTTAAGGATAACCGCTGAGTTCACAAGACAAAAAAAAAAGGAACAAAGCACACAAATAGCATCAATAGGGATCATTTTGCAGCATGCCTGGAGTATGCGTACGGTTGAACAATGTTCCCTTTCTCGTAATCTTATGTAATACTGGCTTATAGATCATTTGGAGGGGGAAAAAAGCTACATTTTGGAGAAACTGAAAAACTTTTAGCCTGGGAAAGTCATCACTTTTTTTTTAGCAAAATATAATAAAAACATTCACATTTCAGATAAAAAGAAAAACACAAAACTACACGCAAGCTACTTCACTGTGTTCCCCCGAGAGACGCAGTGCCATGTTTTTTTTTTGCAAAGAAATAATACAATTTTACTGTGATGTTGATAAATATATATTTTCAGCCTTTTATGCAATGATCTGTCACTTACACTAATTCACAACACGTGACTTCGCCATGATGAATTATTGAGTGAACTAAAAAGGAGAACGAGTGCAGTTAAGAGTAGAGTCATGCATTTTGTACAAACAACATTTCAACTAATGTTAGAGCTTTTCTCCACGTTCTTGCTGTTTGAAGCTCATAGACTATAAGTGTGGTTGAACATCGATGCCAATAGCTGATCAACAAGGACCTCTGATTAACCCATTGAGACCTGGAACGCATCTGTGTCACTTTATATTTCTTTGGCTATTCAAAAATAGCAGATCTACAAGCTCATAGCGCGGCACCGAGTGCCGCGCTATGAGCTTGTAGATCTGCTATTTTTGAAAAATCTTGAAAAAAAACTGTTAGGATTTAGAAAAAAATGTAAGAACAGGTCTTAATGGGTTAAGAAGCCTGCCATACAGACATCAATTTAGATTAGCGGTTCTCAACCTGTGGGGTAGGGCCCACTGTGCGGGCCATGAGGATATCGCAAGTGAGCCCCCAAGTAATTGGCAATAAAACATACATTATTTTCTTTTAAATAAAGTAAAAAATATATTCTTTCTTTAAAAGCTGCACTATGTAACTTTCCTCTTCTATCCCGGATTTGAACCCGGTATCCTGCACAACTAGTGCTGAAATGTTTACCATTGAGCTATAATAGAGCCTGCCTGCTTGCTCAGGGGAAAATGTTAATCTTGACCATCGGGTCAGAATTGGTATCAGATCCTGTGTCTAGGTGAGACATGACCTTTGACGCCATCTGAATGTCTCAATATAGAAGAGCAGGGAAACAAAATACAACCACCCCAATTGTTTAAGTTATATTGTATCAACATACTCTACCATACAGATATGGACAAAATGATTTCATAAATAAAAAACATTCTACATATTGCCGCTTTAAAACCTTGAAAAATGTGTAAACATGCTCTGAAAATGCATGCAGTACACCCATCTGACCACTGGGGGGCCGCGAATGCTTTCAAGATTTTCAAGTGGGCCATGTTCCAGAACAGTTTGGGAACCGCTGTTTTTAGATCCTACTGTACCTTCAATATCCTCTCATAGCTAAGGAACAGGGGGCCATTCTAAATACTAGAAAACATCTGCTACAGATATATATTTTTCCACAATATCTAACTGCTCCTTGTTAAAGGGGGTATAAGTGATGTGTTTTTGTTAAAAACGTAGCAAACACGCTATAGCAATTATTTCAGTTAGAATATAGAGCAATTTCACCCAACAAACATTTCAACAAGAAAATATGGCATACACTCCCTTTAAGCCAAAGTAAATCACAAGTCTATCACTGGGATTGCGTCTCTTTCGTTCAACATCTGCAGGCGTGTACAAAACATATTTGTTTGTTATCACTTGTAAGGAAATACATAAAATGATCCTCCCTTATGCTGACATTTGCTCCAGAACAGAACAGAAGTGAAGTGATAAATCATAATTTATGTAAAACTATTTCCAAGATCTTCCAAAAGACAGATTTTGTATCAAATTATCATCCCAATGGACACAGTTCCCTCCATGATTGGAAATACGCTGCTAAAATAATTTATACTTTTGTCGCAGGACTGTCGCTCGCCAAAAAATTACACTTTTCTTTTCAGCGAGTGAGGAAGTATGAATTTGTCTATAGGATTAAAGCACTGGTTCTCAACATCGGGTTCCAAATGGACCCGTCCGTACACCATCTGAGTTAAATTAACACTGATGATTTAACTGTGTAGATTGAGGGTCTCAGAGATTTTAAAAACATGTTATGAAATGGGGGTCCGTGGCCTAATGCATATCAAACTGAGGGTCTTTTTAAATGATAAAGGTTGAGAATCACTGGTTTAGAGACTGGTACGCTGACCCCAAAGGTATGAATGTGCATGTTGATTATTGTTCTCAAAAGTGGGTGTCCGGGGGAACCCCAGCAGGTTCCTTGAAGGGATTCCAGGGGGTCCCCATGGCTAAATGATTGATAGTTAAGAACCAAATGGATACTACAAATTTGTAACTCTTGACAGTGTACAGAATGGAACCAAATGAACCCTGTAAACGGGTCCATTTGGTTCCATTATGTACACTGTCAGAGTTATGGGGGTCCGTGGGGGTCCCGTGGCCTCATGCATACCAAACTGGGGGGTTCCTCGAAAGTCAAAAAGTTTGAGAACCACTGGTTTATGTGATTGCAGATCCTTGGTGGGGGCACATCATCATGTGTGTTAGTTCACCGTCATGTTCGCATATCATTTCCATGATGTGTTTTTGTCTACTGTAGTTCTACGTTTTTCAGAATTGCTTCCAGTAAAAAACCTTCAAAAACAAGAGCAACAATTAGCATGATGCACCTAAACTGAACTTAATATGATTTTATGACACACACAAAGTAATAGGTGTATAAATGTGTGTAGATGCTGCAGTTTAGTTTGTACGGAATGAGACGTTTGCTCCGACGGTGCTAAACTGAATGGCAATCGTGCACTTTCTGACTGTGTGTGTGTGTGTGTGTGTGTGTGTGTGTGTGTGTGTGTGTGTGTGCACACGTGTGTGCGCACGCTTGTGTGTGAGCGTGCGTGTCAGTGTCTGAGCTTTAGACTTTTTTTCGTTTTTTTCACCAAGCCCCACCCCCCACCGTGAAACATGGAGTCCAAATCACTGCACTGTTGTTTCTTGTCGTCCCTGTCAAGTGGAAAAACCTCATTATGTCCAAAACGCTTACTATTCGTGATTCAAAATTCAAAAATAGCAAAAGTAGCAGATCTACAAGCTCGAAACGCGTCGCTTCGCGCCGCGTTTCGAGCTTGCAGATCTTCTACTTTTGATGCTTAATTTATGGAAAAACACAAAAAGTTTCAATGTGGACATAAGCGGTTTCTGCCCCGACAGCGGCGTTATGCTTAATTCACGCTCCACTGTACGACGTTGGCGCGCTCGGAAAACGGATCCATTTCCACCGCACGACACCGTCATACAAGAAAGTGTAAATCGGGCTTTTACTTTTCAGCACCAGTTATATCCCATTGTCTGCACTATGTTTAGCATATGATTATCATTACTATTATTAAATGATTATTCTTATTATTGCTATTATTACTATTGTTATTTTCTTAGAGTTAAAATTTAAATTAACTTATATTTTTTTATACAAAAGGAAAAATGTTGGCCTTTTTTTGTTTTGTACAAAGTGAACATTAAAAGATAAAGCGGTCTAGACATGTTACTGTTATCCAAGATAAGTGAGGAATGTCTCAACTGTAAATGTAAAACCGTAGCCCTAATGACTTTTATTAAATACCCGAAAGAAATACATCACTTTGCCTGATCATTATTCATTTAAAGACAAGAATTTGTTTTGCTTACTGTACATATTTTATTCCCTGGCCTACTTTAACCACTTAAACCTCAGCATCTGTATTGTGGGGAAAGCTTTCGCAAGAAAATAGCAGATCGACAAGCTCACAACGCGTTGTCTGTGCCGTCTTAATGGAAGGGCTTTAGGTGCTGCAGCACAGGGCACCAACCTTGGGGGGGCACCAACCCTGGGGGGGCACCAACCCTGGGGGGGGGCACCAAACGGCTGGGTAAAAGTGAAAGAAGACTCAACTATTACCACAAGAGCACGCGCTGGATCGCACAGGGCACCACGAACGGTTACTCCGCCCCGGCGCGTTGTGACGTTTCGTGAGCTTGTCGATCTGCTATTTTTCAGCAAAAGCTTTCCCCACAACAACAGAAAACAGAAAAGACACCCTGAGGGACTCCGCTCAACCATATGGGGTTTAAGTGTAATAATTATTTGTAACTGCTTGTGAGTCAATTGTTGCAGTTCATCATTGTCCCCGTAGCCAAGAAACGTCTCCCCAGCCAGCCTGTATGATCGTCCTTTGAGAAGCTGGTAAAAGACCACATCTGCTCTGCAGTTCACCTTCCATCCCAACAGTTCCACGGACGACGCCATCTCCCGGGTCCTGCATGCCAGCCTCTCCCACCTCCACAACAACAGCCTCTCCCACCTCCACAACAACAGGGAAAGGGGGATCTCATCACTGTCGGGCAGAAACCTCTTATCTCCATACTCTTAACTTTGTGTGTTTTTTCGTAAATTAGCACCCTACCTGATCATACTACAGCGTCACACAAAAGCATCAAATGTAGCAGATGATACTTACCATGATACTGACCATGATACTGACCATGATACTGACCATGATACTGACATGATACTGACCATGATACTGACCATGATACTGACATGATACTGACCATGATACTGACCATGATACTGACATGATACTGACCATGATACTGACCATGATACTGACATGATACTGACCATGATACTGACCATGATACTGACATGATACTGACATGATACTGACCATGATACTGACCATGATACTGACATGATACTGACCATGATACTGACCATGATACTGACATGATACTGACCATGATACTGACCATGATACTGACCATGATACTGACATGATACTGACCATGATACTGACATGATACTGACCATGATACTGACCATGATAATGTCATGATACTGACCATGATACTGACATGATACTGACCATGATAGTGAAATGATACTGATATGATACTGTCCATGATATTGACATCATCTTCTGCAGTTATATTTTAGTATTCATTGCCTTAACTGCACCATTTTGAATGAATTGTTCGGTGTATTATAGGTGTAAATGCACTTGACCTGCACTTACACCTTTTGTTCTCCAAGTTCAATACACTTACGCCTTTTGCGCTCTATACTCAATTGTTGTACTCAATGGTTTTCAGCTTTTATTTTAAAAAGTACAACTTATAATGACCATATTATTTACCATCTGATAGAGCTCATAGAGACCTTTAAAATTGTACCAAAAATGTCACATAAGCGAGTTTCCGAGTTGACCATGATCTCAACTCTTGTGTTTACTGTTTTATTGCTTTTAATACTTATTATTTGCTGGTCTTATGGTTTATTTATTTTCTCTCCCCCCAGCCCCCACACACATACAGTATATGTAAAGCGACTTTGAGTACTTACAAAAGCGCTACATAAATTTCAGTCATTATTATTATTATTATTATTAATATTATTATTATTATTATTATAAGCCCTTTGTGCTCCAAACCCTCAAAATGCTTGATATACTCTAGGTCATGGTCAACATCATTTCCTATACACAGCTACAGTATGTCACACTTCTGTCTCATGTGTGGACAGAAAGAACAGATCAGCATGCCTTGTACAGTATCTGTTCTTTTTGGCAAGGAGTAAGGTGAAGTATGGCCTAGGTGTGTATTTGCACCATCTTGTGGCGTGTGTTCATATTACAGTCTATGGTGTTGACAGGTGCCTTGACAACCATACGATAAACTTAGTACACAAGAAAGTAACTTTGTACAGAGCAGCAAGCTTTGACTTTTTTCTGGTACAACTAACCAAGCATTTACATCCACGGGTAAGAGCATAATTATTTACCGCATGTCGGCAGTGGTGGAAAACGTACTTGCATGTTTCACCTTTTTACTTAAGTAAAAGTATCAATAATGCAATGTAGAAATACTCTGTTACAAGTAAAAGTCCGGAATTCAACATTTACTTGAGTAAAAGTACAAAAGTATTGGTATCAAAATGTATCAAAAGAAAAAAGTACTCATTATGTAGAATGTCCCATTTCACAAGTTTTCAAATGTATAAAAATCCTTTGAAAATAGATCTACAAGCTCACAATGTGTTGCATTGTGAGCATTGTAAATAGGGCTGAAGTGGTTAATGCATGTTTTGTAGTAATAATCCAAATCTACAAAGTTTTAAAATAATTGTAGTGGAGTGAAAGTATAATATTTGCCTCTGAAATGTAGTGGTGTAGAAGTAAAAGTAAATTGGAAGTACTCCAGCAAAGTAAAAGTACCTCAAAATTGTACTTAAGTACAGAGTTTTTCCAACCTTTATCCTGTTTTCAGCGTGAAGACGGGTGGAGTAAAAAGCTCAGTCAAATTGAGCTCATGTCAACGCTGAGGAAGTAATTAATGGCAACCTAATCATTTTTACGTAATATTTTTTAAATAATATTACATAATATGCAGGCCTATGTAATGCAATAATCCATTTTACATAATATACATTAATTTTGTAATTATAATATAGGCTAATGTAGATGATGATAATATCCAGTGCCTAGTGGCTAAAAGATTATAATTAAAGCCTGCTGTTCAATAATGCATTGCTACAGTAACATCAGCTAATGTAATTACCCTAGCTGTGTGTCATAATTTAGCCTGGCATGGCCAGACTAATATCACTGCGTAGATATTAGTCTGGAATCTTTGTGGGGAACCTGCATTTCCGAGGGGCAAATAAAAAAAAATGCCTCTGGAGATAAACCCGCCCCATATTTGCATACTGGGCCCTGATTGCTCCCTCACAACTTCGGAGGGAGAGAAATCCTCTATTGAGAGGGAGGGGCCAGACCTAACCTGCCAAGGGCACATTTTTTTTTGCAATGGCAGATTTGTCTGGAACCAGGCTTGTAATAATTATGATTGAGCTTTGTAATGTATGTTCTGTGTGTTCTTACAAGCCATGTGGAACTGCAAAACAAAGCCGCGGTCCTGTAATCTACATCAAGACCTCCATAGACTGCTCCTAGCTGCTGAGGCCGGACACAAGGCCGACATCCTCACCTACTGTGCCGGTCACCTGGGCCCCCACAGCCTGACCCCCAAACACCCCCACAGCCTGACCCCCAAACACCCCCACAGCCTGACCCCCAAACACCCCCATGATGTCGAGACAACTGCCCAGCCTTTCTGGAGGTCATCTGAGGGCCGCAGAGCAGCTCCGTGCCCCCAGACCCTCCTACAGAGAGCACATCTAGTAGTATCCAATGCAAAGAAGATGGACAACTCTCTCTCTGAGGTCATTCATATGACTGCTTTGGGATCAAATGGCTGCTTATCTGAACAAGAAGACGCCACAGCTGGTAACATCACATCACATGAAAAAGACAACACTCAAATTTAACATGTTAATTAGTTTAAAATATTTACATATTTTGTCTTTGCGGGTTAGCTAGTTTAGTAAAAAGTCTTTGAAGTGTTAGTTTTGATTAGTTTTAGTGTTTTTTTTTATTATTGTAATATGGATTAGCCAGGGGCAAGATTCAACAAAGATCAGAATAATAGCAAAAATAGCAGATCTCCAAGCTCACAGCGCGTGACATTGAGACACGTTGTGAGCGAGCGGTGTAGTTGGTTTGAATTAAAAAAATAATTAAATACACATTACAGTTAAATTTTTTGTGTGTTAGTTTTAGTTAACTCTAATATAATAACCCTGCTGTTAGACGCCTCACAAAGACACCTGGTCCAGACTGAGTCACCTGGACTAGAGGGGGACAGCATGCAGCACAGCGGGGGGTCCACACATCCTCGGGAGACGAAGTGCATGATGACTGGTAGAAGAGCTGCAGAGATGCACCTGAGGAAACTGGAAAAGGTACCCGTGTGTCACATTTGCATCACAAACTGTACGTACATAATGTGAGAATGTGCACCCCCTAGAAATACACCCCCGTGTTCCCTAGGGTAGGTACCCTCACAAAAACATGCAGTAATCCTGGTCACTATACTGCCTCCCCCTGGCCAGCCGGGGCGCTTGATGGAGGGGAAAGGAACTGGTTGGAATAACGTGTTCCTTCCACGCGCTACGTCCTACCAGGGAAACTCTCCCCTGTCAGGTGATAAGAAGGTCAGTTGGCTCTCATGCATTGAAGGAGGCATGAGCTCGGCCCTGGCCTCCCTAGGTTGGCAGAGGGAAGGTAGTGCCCAGGATTACATAGACAATTGGCACTGGGTGTAAAAAATAGGGTTACAAAATCGTGGGATAAAAATTTAGGTAAAAAAAAAAAGAAATACGCCCCCCCCCCCTCCTCCATCCACTATGTAGTTAGGCTATTCAAAAATATACCCCCGGAGGATTAGGCCAGAGGATTAGGCCATGGACCCCCGTAACCTTACAAATGGAACGGCTGTTGTAATGTTAACATCAACCTATACAGTTGGCACTGCATATTGTTTTTAGATTCTTAAAACAATATGCAAACACGAGGTGGTTCGTCTTCTCTACAGTGAAATCCTGTGTTTAATTTAGTGTGTGCGTTCGTTTAGCGTGTGTTATGTGTGTCGTGTTTCAATGCCATGTACCCAGGAACTGCAGAACCGGAGCGGACCCAGTGGAGGCCGCCTTGCGGTCTGCAGTGACGTCTTTGACGATGTGTGTGACGGCTCTCGTATATTTGGAGGCATCCTGAGGGAAATTAAGGTTTTTTCTTTTTACCATTTCCATTTCCTCTCAGTGCCCACAGTCACATTTATAGCATGTGCTGCTATCAGACACACAGTTGAGGCTCCAGCCAAGAGAGAGAAAGTCCCCTGTGTGTCAGTACAGTTGGTTCTCAAACGTTTTAACCCATTCAGTCCGGGAACGCATCTGTGTCACTTTAGATTTATTTGGCTATTAAGAAATAGCAGATCTACAAGCTCATGAGCTTGTAGATCTGCTATTTTTGGAAAATAATCGTGAAAATGTGTGCAAATCTCAGAAATATTATTTTTTAACTCAAATATTTGCTTCTGGGGGTCCCTGGAACAAAATATTTTGAGATGGGGGGGGGGGGGGGAGTCCGCGGACAAATACATATAATTTTGGGGGTCCTTGACATGAAAAAGGTTTGAGAACCACTGATATTATAGTAACATAAGTATTTTGTTTTTGTTTTTAAACTGTTGTAGAAGACATTAATTTTGTACAATCCCCAGAAGCAAAGATTTGAGTAAAAGAAAAAGTTCCCTTTAAAGAATAAATATATTCAAGGATTTGCACACATTTTCACGATGGAAATAAATAAATAGCAGATCTACAAGCTCGTAGCGCGGCACTCGGTGCCGTGCTACGAGCTTGTAGATCTGCTATTTTTGAATAGCCCAAAGTATAAAATAACGGTTAATAGCTCAAAATCTAAAATGACACATGCGTTCCCGGATTGAACAGGGTGCATGTCAAGCAAAAACCCCCAAATTAATATGTCGTCGACTCGTCGCTGTCGGGGCGGAAACCTCTTATCTCCATAATTTAACTGTTTGTGTTTTTTTTCGTAAATTAACGCCCTACTTGATCATACATACTACAGCGTTACACAAAAGCATCAAAAGTAGCAGATCTACAAGCTCGAAACCAGGCGCGAAGTGATGCCTTTTTGAGCTTGTAGATCTGCTACTTTTGCTATCTTTGAATTTGAATCCTGAAAAGTAACAGTTTTAGACATAATGAGGTTTCCATGTACAGTATTTGTTGAAAATAGCCAATCTAGCTCACAGAGCCGCTGTGAGCTTGTAGATCGGCTATTTTCGAATAGCCTAAGTACATAGGTTTAATGTGGTTAAACAGATTTGAACGCTATTAACACGTTTGGCTGGGGACCCCCTGGAACCCCCTCAAGGACCCCTGGGGGGCCCCCAGACCCCTTTGACGACCATGAATAATGTTGAGCATCCACTGGTCACGACGGTTGCATCGTGACACATTGTGAGCTTGTAGATCTGTTATTGTTTTGCAATTTCTTACATTTTTTGAACATTTTTGTCTAAAGTAGCCCAGAGTATAGGGATGCCAGTGATTCATTATCTCCTGTAATCCATTTAGTAAGAAATAATTATAAATAATTATAATTAAGTCTTTTTTTTTTTTTTCTGTGACTTTTCAGGTAGATTATGACCTGTACCTAAATGACATCATGGCCTCCCGGTCAGCTCTCCAGGACAAGGTCAAGTACACTCATTTGCGCACTGCTTTAACCCATTAAAACCGGGAAAGAATCTGTGTCATTTTTATTGATTTCTTTGGATATTCAAAAATAGCAGATCTACAAGCTCATAGAGCTACAGTATGAGCTTGTACACCTGCCATTTTTTTAACAGCCAACGTATAAAGCATGGAGGATAAAGTGGTTAAAAGGATTGTGATGCTGTATTTACACATTTTGCTGGGGGACCCCATGGGCAGCGTTGCCAGATTCTGTGAGAGAAACAAGCAACCAGGTCTAGGAAAACCAGCCCAAATGAAGCGACTATGGGCCACATGTGTGCACTTCAACATATACATCAGCTATTTGAAAATAGCCGATCTACAAGCTCACAACGCGTCGCATCGCGACGCGTTGTGAGCTTGTAGATCGGCTATTTTCATAAATTTCGGCTATTAATAGATCGGCTATTTTTAAAAATAAAACGTTGACACTGTATGTTGTTCATGGTGAAGTGGCCGATGACTCCACTGGGAGACTGGGACCATGGCACTGCAGCGATGGAGAGGCTGGAGAAAGCTGAAGAGGAGGTGTGCAGCCTGGAGGACGAAGCTAGGAGAGCCCTGAAGGAGAACCACAGGTACAGTATATATATACTGACACCTCCCTGCTGGAGTATAAGGGTGTTCACTTGTTCCTGTAGGCATGTAACGATGTGTCTTAAATCGATTCAAATCGATTCAAACTGGTGACAATTTAAATCGATTTAATAAAAAATGTATCGCGATGCAAAAAGCAGCGGGCACTTAAAAAAAAAGAGAAGAAAATACAGGATCTTTGTAAGAGAATTGATTTTAAAAAAAGAGTTTTCAGTCATTTGCTACAGCATTGAAAAGAGGATGAGAGAAAACAGTATTGTTAAAAAAGAAAGAGAGAGAAGAAAATTCTGGATTTGTGTAAGAGAGAAAAAAACTTTAACCTATTAACTCATTGACTGCCAGAGTTAAAACCTCGTTCATAGCAGCCCTTGCCAGCGATTTTCGTGTTTTTTTGTTTCGTTATTTTGTTATTTAATTCACATCTAGAAAGTCTACCTTGACACTTGAAACGTTTTGATCGTTCCACCACCAGAGAGCAGCACATACCAAGCTTGATCGCCTCTCGATCACACTCGCCCCCTCCCAGACCCACTCACACAGTGAAACACATGAACCGGAAGTGAAATCTCTCAGATTCTGTTATCGGCGAAAATTACTTTGTGATACACAACGGGGATGACTGTTCGTCACCCAGACCATAGATTATAGGAGGGGAGGTCTCCGATCGCTTTTCATAGCGTGTGAAAAACCGTTTGTTTCCCTATTATGGTCGAAAATGACTGGGGGGAAAAATGTAAAACCGAAAACGGAACCCAAGTCATGGAACCGGATGCAGTGGTGGTTGAAGTAAGTGGAACCCGAAACTTAGCCTGATTCATAACAGAATAGCGTGATCAGAGCATAAAGATCAATAAAGACGTTAGATCGCATTAATGCGATCCTGGCGGCCAAGCGCGCTATTTATTAGATCGCGTTAATGCGATAATGGCGGCCAATGAGTTAAGACCTGAGGCCGCCTTATAAAAGTTTTCCGGAAAAAAAAAGTTTCTGTCGGTTCTGGAAAAAGTCGTCTCTGTCGGGTGGAAACCTGTCAAAAACTATCTTTTCAAGATTCAAATAAAAAAGTATCAAAAGTAGCAGATCTACAAGCTCAAAACACGTCGCTTCGCGCCGCGTTTCGAGCTTGTAGATCTGCTACTTTTGATACTTTCGGGTGACGCTGTAGTATGGTCAAGTAGGGCGTTAATTTTCGAAAAAACACAAAAAGTTAGAATTAGCTAGGTTTCTGCCCTACAACAGTGATATACAGTATAGCAACAACTAAACATGAAAGGGTGTAACAGGTCTAAATGGGTTGATTAGACAGTACTGTATGTTATCTATATGAATGCTATGTTTGAACTTTACTTGCTCTAGTTACTTTATGCTGTCAATGCACTGAATGAGACATTATTTAATCAGACTATTGATTTGTGTAAGTCAGGGGTCTTCAACAGGGTGTCCGGGACCCCTAGGGGGTCCTCAGAGCTACTATAGGGGGTCCGCCAAATCTCTGTGTGAGAGGATTTTTTTTTTTACATTAACCACTTGAACCCAAGCATCCCTATTCTGAGGGGAACATTAGCCGAAAATAGCCGATCTACAAGCTCACAACGCCTCGCAGCGCGAGGCGTTGTGAGCTTGTAGATCGGCTATTTTTGTCAAAGAGGTTTAGGTGTAGAGGGAAAAAAATATAATAATATCAAAATCACAATTTTATACAATATAGAGGGGGTCCCTGCTTCATCTCTCTCTCAGCTAGGGGGTCCTTGGGCTGAAAACATTGAAGACCCCTGGTGTAAGTAGGTGAGACACTGACCTACCGACGGGGCTCAGTATAAGTGTTTTGTCGTTATTCTGTGGATTGATGAAAGTTGGGGCAAACGCTCGCCCCCCAAAACATGATTTACGATTCTGTGCCTATCGGTACATAACTCGGACGGCGCTGAGTCGGCTCAAGCGAACTTCGCAGCGCTCTGCACGGCAACTCGCTCGCTTTAGCTCGCTCGGTGGTGCCTCTCGTGGCTCAAGTTTGCTTGAGACGGCGCGCCTCCGTCTCCGTCCAAAACTCTACTTTATACAAAACACCTGCTGAGCCCCGTCGGTAGGTCAGTATCTCACCTACAGTACTTAGACCAATCAATAGTGTGATTAAATGTGATAATGTCCCATTCAGTGCATTGACAGCATCCGAAATGAAATGAGTGATTTATGTAGCAGGTCATGTCAATTCTGGAACACTTAGTCTGTTGTTTGTTGACTATAGGGTTCATGCTTTTACTCTGATCTTGCACGTCTGCTAAATGCTTAAATTGTAAATATCTGACTATTTATTTATCTAAAATTGGTCAAAATGTCTCTTCATTCTCCTGTAATTTTATTCTCCCCCGTCAGAGTCCGAACTGAATTCCAGAATCTACCACCCATAAGCAATCCAGAAGATGGAGGTACGATAAGTATCGTTTGAAAAGACAGTACACACGCACGCGTGCACACTTGGTGGAAAGGTTGCTCATGGGCCAATAGACCATATTCACACGGTGGCCATTTTGGAATTTAACATTGAAAGTGCCACCCCGTTGCCGTGGCAACCGGGGTGGCACTTCATTGACTTAATAGAAATGACAGGCCACTTCTGAACAGATTGACATAACGGCAGCACAATACTAAGATAAAAGAAATTAAGAAAATAAGAAAGAAAGAAAAAGAGGTTTCTCGCGGACCCAAGAAGAACTTATTTAGTTCTTGAGAACTCAAACATTGAATAAAGTCCAACCTGAGGTCGTGAAAGGTCATCTGCAACACTGTACAAATGGGCCCCTAAGGGTCCATTTGGTTCCATTTATACACACTCAGAGTTACTGTAAATGAACACTGACAGTGTAGAATAGGGTCCCCGAGATAATATCAAACTGGGGGCTCCTTGAAGAGAATCACTGATCTACAACACCCTTGTGCGTGGCTCCTCCTGTGTGTCCCTATAGGGGTTCACCAGGAGACAGTTGTTCCAGGACTGTTCCAGGACACTGGGACTGCTGTCTACACAGACATGGTCCAGAGCAAGAGGCTCCAGGTGTGGAAGCTGTGGGAGGAGATCCAGCAGCGGCAGAACCAGATGAAAGAGGAGATGGTGCCTGTCATCACAACCACTGCCACCCAGAGAGACATCCAGGACTCAAAGGTACTTGTTGACCAATATGAGAAAATTGCATCACTATTCACTAACACAGGGGTCTTCAACGTTTTCAGGCCAAGGACCCCCTAGCTGAGAGAGAGATGAAGCAGGGACCCCCTCTATATTGGATATTGTGTTTCAGATTAGACTTTTTTCGTTTACTTGGTCTGCTCTTTTTTTCCCTCTACACCTAAACCTCTTTGCCAAAAATAGCCGATCTACAAGCTCACAACGCCTCGCAGCGCAAGGTGTTGTGAGCTTGTAGATCTGCTATTTTTGGCTAAAGTTCTCCTCAGAAAAGGGATGCTAGAGTTCAAGTGGTGCTTATCACACAAAGATTTGGCGGACCCCCTGTAGTAACTATGAGGACCCCCTAGGGGTCCCGGACCCCCTGTTGAAGACCCCTGCTCTAACACAACTTACTGCCAGCGTTTGTCCCTTTACATGGTAATTCATCAATAGCACAGCATGTTTTGCTAATGAACTAATGAATCAGCGGCCGAGGTAGAACATAATCTAAAAATGTTTAATGCATTTTTTTAATATTGTGAACAGATTTGAAACCTGTTACCTCCCGCTATGCCAATTGGCCTGGGGAAATTATTGTGCATAATGAGCTTCAGGCAGTACTACTTAAAGGGCCACACTTTTTTTTGCACCCAGATCCTATTTTAATGACACAAAAAACACAATGTTGTCTCTTTTTTTGTGTTTTTAGATATTTTAGTCATATGAAAGTGATGACAATCGCGTCATCATTTTGGTATCTCTTTCTTTCTGGACTACATGTTGTCTCAGTCAGACCAACCACATTGCTGAGGCCTGGGATCAAACCTGGGACTTATATAATAATAATAATTATTATTATTGTCTCCGCCGGAGGCGGAGAGTATGTTTTCGCTTCGTCCCGCCGTGTGTTCACCTCCCTCCTAGCCAAGCTAACATTGGTCAAGCTCCACGTGACACGTGTCAATATGTTGACACCAATGCCTTTGATTGGCTAGAGGGACGCATGACGAAATAAAATCCTATAAATAGGTGTGTCACTTCAAAAAGCCATTTATGTTTTTTGAAGTGAGGTAAGACAGGATCAATCAGTCTTGATTGGAACAGTACCTTCCAGTACAAATCACCCGTCCGTGCGTGTGTGTGTCCCTCTGAGAACACCTAAAATCACCTAAAATCAAGCAAAGGCGCAGAAGGCCAAAGCTAAGAAAGCATACTCATCTACAACAGTAACACAGAAGAGGACTATAGAGTTGAATTGATCCCACAACAAGGCCGAAGTCTTAATACTGTAACAATTGGCCACCTTGATCAAATACATTATGTAGCACTAGAGAAAACTGACATAGATCAAACACACCAATCAACTGCTGAAACTGTTCAAGACAATGAAGATGAAGAAGACAGACAAGCATTTGAACAAACCAGTCAATTACGACGACTCCCATATGACACATTGCTTCAAGAAGAACATTTTTTAGATGCAGACACTACATATTCAGTCGCCCCTGCAGAACACCAAAAACCACGCGCATTCTACCAAGACGACCCGTTCTACCAAGACGACCCGTGCTATTAAAATAGCACGGGTCTGCTGGCGGAGACTTGTGCTCCGAGGAGCACATTTTCTAGTTATTATTATTATTATTATGGCTTCCTAGGCAGGCTCTCTAACCATATGGCTGCCCCGTCATGAGATACTCTAAGGCAGGGGTTTCAGGGGTTCCTCAGCAAAATGAGGAATAATAATATCATAATAAAAGACTGGCTTGCTAATAAAGCGTGTCTGTCTGTCTGTCTGTCTGTCTGTCTGTCTGTCTGTCTGTCTGTCTGTCTGTCTGTCTGTCTGTCTGTCTGTCTGTCTGACTGACTGACTGACTGAAGCCAGGAGATTCAAATCTGCACGAGTGGGGGTGGCTGGGACATACCACAAGGTTAAAATAGGCTATGGGACATTTGGACTGCTCCACTCCTTGTAGTAGCTCTGTCCAAAGGCGACTTTTAGATGTTTGTCATTACGTACAAACCATAAGAAGATGTATGCATAATAAACCCATTGTCCTCAACATATGGTGCTTAATTTAAAATGTATGTGACACCCCCCCCCCTCTATAAAAGGGTCCCTTCCAGTGATCTCACCGCATTACTAGTGTACTAGTTTTTGTATTAGCACCATACATATTGGTTAAAATAATGTTTTATTGATTGGAATAGGGCTTTGATGTGCATATCAGCTGTCTTCTTCATTCACTTCCAGGTAGAGATGATGAGGCTGCAGGTCTCAAATGATCGCTTCAAGAACATCAACAAGGCAAGAAGTCAGTTTGACACTTTTTGGGCGGTGAAACCGCCCCTATAAGTGAGGTTTGGATATTTGTACAACAAATCCTGCGCTGTGATTGGCCAAAAATGTACCCCGCCTAACCCTGCACCGTGATTGGCCAATCACAGTCTATTCAGGACTGTGATTGGCCAGTGTCATGTGACACTGGCCAATCACAGTCCTGAATGGACTGTGATTGGCCAGTGTCACATGACACATGTGCATAGCCCTATATAAGAAACCATAACTTTAAAAAAAACATAAATTTGTTTTTTTTAAGTTATGGTTTCTTCCATCATAAAGAGTGTTTCAATAAATGTATTTATTTTTAGTACATGGTGTGGTTGACTCCATTCAGTATTGTGATTAGCTAGCAAGACACCGCCCACTTCACACTGGGTGTGATTTTTACTTTAGTTGTCACATTTTGCATGCTTCTGTGGAGCAGGATATAAGACAGTGTTTTGTGCACGCAAAACAACAGTTAAACTATAGTCATGGTGGTGCAGTGGTACGATACTGTCACTTGAAAACATAGGATGCGGAAGTAGTTCGTTCAAAGTCACCTTTTGCAAGATCTCCACTCTGCATGTAAACTCCACTCTGTATCTAAATGCTAATTATTAGTTGTCACAAATATCTTGCATGCAAAGTCAGTGCTTTGTTAACCAAAGGTTCTTGATTAAAAACCAAGCATGAGTGTTTTTTTTTTGTGGTAAAATACATAATCTTGATAAACCGAGATTGCAGAAGTACTTGGTTCAATGCCGTTTTTTGCTATCGTCACTCTAGTAAACTGCTTCTGTGGTGTGGGAGATACGTCCCTGTTTTGAAAACCCGAAGGTTCTTTGTTCAAAATCAAGGTTGAGTATTATTATTTTTTATTGTACCTGGCTCTAATCTTTCACTGAAGACCACGTTACATTCTCAATTACATCTTCCATGCCAGCATGGCTTAAGAGATAAATCAGGGGTTTGTGAACTAAACGTTCAAAACTCTTAAACAACATTATTCACTCTCCAGCTAAATTCTAACTGGTGTAGTATTACATTCTCCTTTACACCTTCCATGCCAGTGTTGCTTAACAGAAAAATCAATGGTTTACAAACAGAAGGTCATAGGTTTAAAACTCAATGGAAACTAAATAAATACTCAAACAACTAAAACAGCTATCAAATCACACTGATGATGTAATACCACAAACCTCAAATGTGCCTCAATTTTTAAACTGTGATTAAAAAAATAATAAAGTAATGTAGAATCAAACTGCAAAGTCATTGTTAGATAAAATAAATTGACTTTGCTTAATATGTACATTTCTTAAACTCCTCCCTCTGGCGGTGGGCTCCCTCTATGCTCCTCCCTCTCCCACCGAAGTTAAAAGAGAGCGTGAGGAGGGCTGCGACCATGCTCCTTGCCTTAAAAAGACCAAAAGTGAAGACTCACCAGGACCCAGATTCAAACCCCCAACTATCCGGTTGTGAAACTTCACCTTTAGTCCTGTGCCACCAGGCGTTTCACTCTAATAAGATGTTTGAGGTCATATTTGAGGTTTAAGGGAGAGATGGCAGGTCAAAAGATGAAAATCCACAGCAATAGTGCAGCACTCAGTGCCGCGCAATGGGGTTGTAGATCTGAGCTTGTAGATCTGCTATTTTTGAATAGCCAAAGAAATCTTAAGTGACACAGATGCGTTCCCGGATTGAATGCAATATAAATATTGGTGTTGTCTGTCTCTATAGGAGTTGGAAAACAACATCAACATGCTGCTGGGTGGAGACCATGTAAATGAGACCATGAGAAAGTAAGTGAAAAATATATATATATATTGTTGCTGTCGGGCAGAAACCTCCTATCTCCATCTAACGTTTTGTGTTTCTTCGTAAATTAACACTGTACTTTATCGTACGACAGCATCTATCAAAAGTAGCAGATCCACAAGCACGAAACGGGATGCGAAGCGACCCGTTTTGAGCTTGTAGATCTGCTACTTTTGAAACTTTTGAATTTGAATCATGAGAAGTAACAGTTTTGGACATAGGCCTATGAGGTTTCCACCCGACAGAGTGTTTTGGTGTTGCACGAAAATAGTCCATCGACGAGCTCACAACACGTCGATGCGATGCGTTGTGAGCTTGTAGATCTGCTATTTTTGGTGTGACATAGTGGATCTTCTTTTTCTGCTTACAGGGAAGTGTGGAACACAATATGGAGCCTTCTGCCATCAGAGAGTGAATAAGGATGATTTCTTTCTATAGAAATATCCTAGCTCGAGCTTGAGTTTCTCTACCAGGCTTTCAATATGACATCCAGATATTAAGTTGTCATCAATTACAATACCTAGTTACTTGTACTGTGAGACTGCTTCAATCTGATTGCCCTGTAAGGTTACAGTCTCAGAAGGGGAAGCCGCTGCCGTCTTAGAATTGGAGAACAACATCAGTTTAGTCTTTGTGGCATTCAGCACAAGTTTCAAGCTAAGCACAAGTTTTCAACATTGAAAGCACTCTGCAGTTGCTCTAAGGACTGAGCAAGGAGTGAATAATATTATCGTCAGCATAGAAATGGAAATGTGCATTTGGAACATTTCTGCCAAGATTGTTTACATAGATGGTGAATAACAGAAGACCCGGTACGGAACCTTGGAGTACACAATATCCAACATGCTGGACCTGATGCCTGTTCTTTCCGAGAGGTAATTTGTGTAAAAACAAAGCAAGCAATTAGCTCATGTCAATCATATAACAGCTATCGCTTTATCTAGAGGTTCCATTTTGTACTCCAAATAAATATTTTTAGGGAACCAGACAGACAAGGATTACCTGCCAAAGTTTGGCAGAGGCAGATCAAATGTGTTTTTATTGATGATGACTTGTACATTTTGATTAAACACAGAAGAGAGAACCATTCCCTACACCCCCCAAAATGTCACATCCCTAATGACAGAGTGTGATGATCTAAAAATGTATGATTTTCAATAAGTATTTGATGGGCTGTAGAAGAGAACTGGAGGTCTGCTGCACAGCTGACATCTCATAAAGTAGTGCACTTCATGATGACTCCACCTTGGGACGCACCATAAATAGTACCAAGATCATATGAGACTTGTCTCATGGTCAAGCACACAGGGAATTTGCTGCCAACGGCTCCCATCCGGAAGTGCTTTGGAAATGCCAACTCTGTTAAAGGACAACTTTAGTTTTTTACAACCAAGGTTTATGTTTTAGATTGTAATTAAAGTAAATAAAAGATGAGTGTAATTTTTTTTACATTTACTGCTTTCTATAGTTTTAACAATTTTCGCGATCTTTTTTACAGTGGGCGGGGGCATTCTGTCCGGTGGCTAAATATGTCTTTTTTTACACAATAACCCGGCGTCTTCTTTATTATTATTTACAGTAGCTCTTCTAGCCCCCAATAACTCACATCTGGCCATCAAAGACCACAGGACCTTTTTTATTGTGTAAAAAAGGCATATTTAGCCACGACAGAATGCCCCCAATCACTGTAAAAAATATCGCGGAAATTGCTAAAACTATAGAAAGCAGTAAATGTAAAAAAATTTACACTCATCTTTTATTTACTTTAATTACAATCTAAAACATAAACCTTGGTTGTAAAAAAAACAAAGTTGTCCTTTAAGACACAATATTGATGTATAAATGTTAGTCACATACCATGGTATTGGGTACATGGAGGTAACACTTCCTATGAAGCCAATGTCTAGACCAATGCATTATAAGGGGCCGTGTCCAGAGAAAGCATTTGGCTTATATTGATGCCTGTAATGTCCAAACCTATCTACTAGGATTCTGTGGTGGAAAGTAGCTAAGATTTACTCAAGTACTGTACTTAAGTAAAATTGAGGTATTTTTTACTTAACTGGAGTATTTCCAATTTTCAGTACTTTTACTTCTACTGATATTGTACTTACTCCGCTACGAAAACTTTAGTTATTAGTTACTTTGTAGATTTTGATTATTATCACAAAACATACATTAACCACTTCAGCCCTACAGTATATACGTTTCAGCCATTTGAAAATAGCCGATTACAATCTAAAATGATTAGATTGTATTAACTATGAGAATCTTTATAAGATCCTTGCAAAAAAAAAGTCTGTGATTCAATTATGAGGTATTTAAGATACTTGACTTTATAAGTCATTATTAAATGCTCATTATTATAATGTGTTATGATTATTGATATAGAGCATTATGAACATGTATGAGTGCTTATTATCATTGTTAATGTATTATAAGTATGTTTCACTCTTAATTTGTAGTTGGTGTCTATTGACGGAGATCAGCCATGTTACTTATGTTTCACTGATGTTTTAAATTGAATAAAAGCTTTATTTAGTTAAAGAAAGATTTGTATATGCTTGAGAGGTTGAGTCATATATAAAATGTATTAATGTCTAATATATGACTATATAATTGATGTCTGACCCTTTGTAAGTAAATACAGGTGCCCTGTGTTAGTAAGTATGAATTGTTGTTGTTGTTTTTAGGTAAAACACCTTTCCTTGGTTGTTGGTTCTGGACTTCTGGTGACTAGTCCTTCTAATACGTAAGGGGACCGTGTTTTTCCCGATTACAAGTTTTTTTCACACAATATGGTTCCTTCGTGAATTCTTATTGAGTGGCAGTTTAGCGGTTGTATTGTTATTTTACATTAAATACCATTAAACACCAGTCAGTGTCTGTTGATGTAGTTAGTAAATAGGATTCACTACAGTAACTCTTTCTGACTCAACACAAAGCACATCATGATTATGGGAGATTTGGTAATATAGTCTGGTGTCTAGTGACCTCTAGTGGTTTTTGTGGGTCATTGCATGGAATTGGGTGTATACTTCTTTTTTTTTTTGCATAAGTTCCTAAGTTGCTTTTAAATCGTCTCTGTCGTGTGGAAACCTCATGCCAAATAATTATACATTGTCAGAGCTGGGATTTGAACCTGTAACGTTCTGTTTATCAGGTAGTCACTGTCAGAGCTGGGATTTGATCCTGTAATCTTCTGCTTATCAGGTAGTCACTTTACCCATTGAGCTAAGGCCATGGCTTCCCCCTCTTCTAACACAGTGGCTCTGAATAATGTTCATGTCAAGGACCCACAAATTGATGTGTATTTGGCTATGTGTATAAAGATGTTGTGCCAGGGGCCCCGATAAGAAAGATTTATATTTAAAACTTTTAAAAATAATTCAACATTTTTAGAGAAAAAAGGCACAGCCACTGTGCCTTGCTTTAAGTTAAAGGCCAAATGGATAATGACAGAAAATCCAGAGGCTTGTTTCCATTGTGGTTCATAAACATTCAAACATCTAGACAAGCAACATGTGCTGTAACACCATAATATAGAGACACTATAATAGACACAAACCATAGACAAAATATTATGCTGTTAAGATTCAAACAATAATATTATTTATCCTGCTTCTCCTCTACTCCCATGCTCTATTCTCCATTCCTGGTTCACTCCTCAGGTAATCTCTCAAGAACAGATTCTGCACTGCGTGAGAATCTGTCGTGAAGGCTCGTCGTAACATGTACACACTGGGCTACAAGTGGGCGTGCCTTCAGATCAGGAAGCAGGCCGCGCTTTACCCAATCAAATGTAGTGGGCGGGATTCACATGTCCGTCGATCTTTCCCCCTCGAAACAAACCGAAACTAATTTAACAATAGCGTCCGCGGAGCAGACAAAACCACGGAAATATATTCACATTTTAACTTACTCTTTCATCATAGAAACAAGTGGGCTTATAACCAAAACGATCCATGTTCTCTGGGAGAAGTGGTGTTAGTGTTCCGTGTAGAAATATTGTTAGTGGGAATGAAAACACAAGCGCACCAACCGGAAGTGACGCGGCATAGGCATACACAAACACCGGTCTCCTTGCGCTCTGGCTCTACGTTTTCTTCCCCCCAGAGCCAACAGACATAGAACAAACAGCAGAGGGCGCTGTTTTTCATTTTCAGTTGGCGATGGGTTCCCAGATTGCTCCTCAGGTAACACACCTTCAATCAATCGCCATGGTAGCCAAGTCAACTCCTCCTCCTCCTCCTCATCAGTACTCTCTGATCTATCCTAGTTTTCAGGTTGCAGGCGGGGGTCTGGGAGTGATTAGCGTTTCCAACAAACGACTGCCAAGATGGATGCCTCTCTCAGTTTCATCGACTTCTTTTCTAAATAAAATAAATCTTAAACGATGTTTGGTTTGAGGGCGTGGTCTGTGCTAGTGAATGAGTGAATAAGTACATAAGGTACAACATGCTTGTTGACACATCACAAAACCATAGGCATAGTCATCAGACAAACATCAAGGAGGGACAAGGGTTTTGTTTCTCAATGCAGCGCACAATTAGATTATAGCGGTGGCAATCTGGGAACCCAGTGCCAAATGAAAAGGAAAAACAGCGCCCTCTGCTGTTTTTGAGCAGAATCTGTTCTTGAGAGATTATAGCGGTGGTGACTCAACAGTGCACTTACAATTTACAAAGTAAATAATCTCTCAATATTCTCCCAAGTCTTTCTAACTTTCTCACAATACCAGAAGGCATTGATGAGGGAGTCCCTCTGTGTGCAGCACTGCCTTGCATTCTGTCAGCCTCACGATGACATTGTGTTTGTTTCTTAACGCATTTTAAATGTGTAGTTTTTCTGAGTAAATGCAGTTGTTTAGTTGTTAAGAGTTTAGTTTAGTCCCTGCTGTTGTGCAAGTGAAATGTTGAGCTGCATATTTAACCCCTTATAGCCTCTAGTCTTAGTGAAACTGACCTTTTTGATTGATTGAATACGTTATCAGTCAGAAATGTAAAACAGCACGTGGTGCAGTCTGACAGTAAGGCTAGAAGGATAACCGGTCGCCCTTGTCACAAAGGGCGACCGGGCTTTTGCCGTTCGGGCCCCTCGGCTATGGAACTCACTGCCTGGGGACCTCAGGCAGGCAAACTCAGTGTCCTCTTTCAAATCTTTTCTAAAAACTCACTTTTATCGCACTGCTTTTTCCTAGATTATGTATTGCTGTACTATTTATGAAATGAATATCTGATTTGTATTGTATTTTTTAACTGTTGTTATTGTAAAGCACTTTGTAACGTGCTATATAAATAAAGTTATTATAACACAAACAAATCCTGGGGACTTGAGTTACAACTGTACTATAGGCCTACTGCTAAACAGGAGGGGGGGGATACAAATATTATACAGTAAAATAAAAACATATCAAGGAGAGAGAATGTTTTAAAAAATTATATCTACTACACATGAGTGGTGTAAAGTAACTAAGTACATTTACTTAAGTACTGTACTTAAGTAAAATGTTGAGGTATTTGTACTTTATTTGAGTATTTCCAATTTCCAATACTTTTACTTCTACTCCACTACATCTTAAGAGGCAAATATTATACTTTTACTCCACCACAATTATTTGAAAACTTTAGTTACTAGTTACTTTTCAGATATAATTAACCACTTTAGCCCTATTTTATACATAGGCTATTTGAAAATAGCCGATCCACAAGCTCACAACGCGTCACTGGGCTGGAGCAAGCAGCATGGTATCTCGGCTCACTGTTGAACATTGTCTATATGATCCAAAAGTCGTGGGTTCAAATCTTCCTGCTCCTTTACTCTGAAGCATGTTTTGAAGACTTAACATCCAGGAACTACACTTAAAAGCACTAAAAGAAACCCAAGTGTAAATGTGTGGAGGTCCTGTAGGGCAGTGGATAGTTGGTGGACACCTCTATGGTCTCTGCAAACAGGGCCACAGGTTCAAGTCCAGCTTAGGCACTGAAGCCAATATTTGTTTCTGGGTGCTGCTGTGTCTGCTGCCCACTGTTCTTCTCAAACTAAGCTTGTTTATTCACACTTGTGATTTATTGAATGTTGCTACCCACTGTTAAATTATTGGAATGCTGCCAGCCTAGGTAGCGCTCACTACCACAGGGGTCCTTGTGGCTTGAAAAACAAGACCCCAGTTACCTTGCACTAATAACATGAAGAACACAAACGCACGCACGCACTCGCACACACACACACACACACACACACACACACACACACACACACACACACACACACACACACACACACAGTTACCTTCCACTAATCACATGAAGAACACATGCACGCACGCACGCACGCACACACACACACACACACACACACACACACACACACTCATTACTGTTGATTGAAAGCAAACTGTGAGCAGTGGTTATTAGATGTAAATAGAAGACAGGTGAGAGATGCCAGGGTGGATCACTTCAGAATGGAACCTGTTCCCTGTGCTGCAGGTAAATACAACCTGTTTGAATGATATGAACATTACATCTTTTTAGCCTGAATATTTAACATTATTGTTTAAGAATTGGGTTTCCTAAACTAAACTATAGCCTACAACTAAACTACTAAAACCAACTCAATCAGTTGTTTTCAAACCTTTTCCATATCAAGGACTCCCCTATGTCACTTAACCCCCATAAGGCTACAAGATTTGTGTTGTATTCCAAACAATATTATTAACACAAATCTTGTATGTGGGTCCGTGGCACATGTTTTCAGATGGGGTCTGTGGCCAAGATGGGGTCTGTGGCTGAATTTGGGGGGTCCTTGACATGTAAATGTTTGAGAACCGCTACCTGTCTTTAGTTGTGTATTTCTGAAACCAGAGCAGACTATAAGCACGGTAGTGAAGGCTTCCAAAATGTGACCCTGTAGGCCTACTCCAGTGGTTCTCAAACTTTCATGTCAAGGACCCCCAAAATGATATGTATTTGGCCCCATCTCAAATATTTGGTTCCAGGGACCCCCAGAAGCAAAGATTTGAGTTACAAATGTTTGCTTAAAATATAGTCTGTCTATCTGTCTATCTGTCTATCTATACGTGGTACTCGGTCCTGTGCTATGAGCTTGTATATCTGCTGTTTTTGAATAGCCAAACTATAAAAGGTTAAAGTGGTTAAAATTATTGTGATGCTATATTAACACCCCCTGGGGGTCCCGGGACCCCACTTTGAGAACCAATGGCCTAAACAACTGAACTGTTTTGTCTTTCTTTCCAGAATCTGAAGTTGACCAGAAGAAGACATCTTGAAGACATGCAGGTGGCTGGAGTGACAGAGGAAGACTCAGATGGAAACGGATGATCCACTGTGACGATCTAGGTTTCTATATCTATGGCTGTTGCTGCAGCGTGTGCAGTGAAGATGGCAGAAAGGTAGGAACGATGATGCTGTTGCTGCAGCGTGTGCAGTGAAGATGGCAGAAAGGTAGGAACGATGAAGCTGTTGCTGCAGCGTGTGCAGTGAAGATGGCAGAAAGGTAGGAACGATGATGATGTTGCTGCAGCGTGTGCAGTGAAGATGGCAGGAAGGTAGGAACTCTGTGCTGTTGCTGCAGCGTGTGCAGTGAAGATGGCAGGAAGGTAGGAACTATGATGCTGTTGCTGCAGCGTGTGCAGTGAAGATGGCAGGAAGGTAGGAACTATGATGCTGTTGCTGCAGCGTGTGCAGTGAAGATGGCAGGAAGGTAGGAACTATGATGCTGTTGCTGCAGCGTGTGCAGTGAAGATGGCAGGAAGGTAGGAACTATGATGCTGTTGCTGCAGCGTGTGCAGTGAAGATGGCTGGAAGGTAGGAATTTTTTTTTATTCTTTGCTGCTGATAAGTTAGGGAAGGTCACTTGTGTTGCGTCATAAAATGCGCCATTCGCGTCATAGAAAAAAACTAGCGCAAAAAAACCAAAAAAAGGCACTGGTCTGGTTCTCCTGGTTTTACTAGGACAGGGTTCGATTCCCTGTGGTGCCCTGCTCATGGTTTGTGTTGCATTTACATTTCCCTGGTGTATTAGCACTTGATTGGTTACATTGTTATGGGAGGGGGGGGGGGGCAGTGTTAAAATGTGTCATAGGAGGGGGGAGCTACAGGTTGAAATGAATATGCATTACTGCATGCATTTACATTTTTCTAATCTTCAGTTCACCAATTCTCTCCCATCACCTGCAAGAACTGCACTGCACCTTCCATCACCATGTCCTGAGACACTTGTTCAGACCTAAAGACTATTCTGTGTTCAGAAAGTTCAGTTCTTTTACATACGATGATGGGGTCCTTTTCACGTTCAGTCATTTTATGCTAGTAACACTAGGTTAGAGGGGAGTGCCACCCCCTGTACTTTTGTCCCTGTTGGCTTTTGCGACTCGGGACGCATTCATGTTATAAATGAAACTCTGAATTCACCAGTAGTGAAAATAACTAAGTACATTTTTGAGGTACTTCCAATTGTCTATACTTTTACTTGTACTCCACTACATCTCAGAGGTGAACAATTATTAGAAAACTTTAATTACTAGTTACTTTGCAGGTATAAAGTATTTATTACTTTATAAAACATAAATTAACCACTTTAGCCCTATTTTATACCTAGGCTATTTGAAAATAGCGCAACGCGTTGTGATCTGCTATTTTCAAACATTTTAATACTTTTACTTTTGGTACTTTAAGCACATTTTGATACCAATACTTTTGCACTTTTACTCAAGTAAACTTCTACATTGCAGTATTGATACTTTTACTTAAGTAAAACATTTGAGTACTTTTTCCACCACTGGAATTCACTTTATTTAAATATATTTATGCCTGACTCAAACTTAATTTATACATAGTAACTAAGGCTACTAGGTGTAAACATTTACTTTCTACAACATCAATATGTTTGCATTTTAATGTACTGTATCGTTCAAAGCCATCTGCAACAGTGCAGCTGCATCTAAAGTCCCTTTCCCCACACCTTCTCGGAGGAAATACACAGACATATTACTGGGGTGGGACTTGAACCTGTGACCTTCTGCTTACTAGATATCCACTCTACCCATTCAGCTATGTCGCTTTGGTCACAGTGGTTCTCAAACATCTTCATGACAAGGACCCCCAAATTGATATGTATATGGCCGTGGACGCCCATGTCAAAAGATGTAGTGCCAGGACCCCCCATAAGAAAGATTTATATTTATAACTTGGAGGAAAAATGTTCCTGGCAAGATGTTGGGTACACTACACTTTGATACATTGTCAGAACCTGGACTTGAACTTGCAACCTCCCATATCATAGGCAGGCGCCATTACTCAGTGAGCCACTGAGCTTTTGCTGAATGCTAATGAAAAACCCTCAATTTGAATCCATTTCACTGTATACCATTTGTATATTGTCCCTTATACCAGTAGGGATACTATAATACTAGTCCTGTGTAGTGGAAGAAAGCTGGCATCAGAAGTGATAACTATTACTAAAAGATTCTTCAAAATGTTGAACTGTTATTTGTAGGACTTGAACCCAGGACCTTTTTGGACATGCAGAAAGAGGCTTTTCACAGTGAGCTATTGTGCTGACTGCTAGAACAGCCAAATAGAATAGATTAGTCACAAAAAAGACAGAGGATTTTTTCCATAAACATTGAAACATCTAAGCTAAGCTAAATCATTTTAACTGCATATTTTGATATGTATTTTGTTGCAGTAATTAAGAAAGTGCAGGGACAGTGGAAGTTACAGTGGTTCTTCTTTAATCTGAAGCATGTTTTAAACACCACATTTAAAAGCACTAAAGAAACATGTGGAAATGTGTGGAGGTGCCATAGGCAAGCGAGTTCTGGCGTGGATACCTAGGCGACCTTGTAAACAAGGCCAAAGCAGGTTCAAGTCCCGCCTAGGCACTGAAGCGCATACTCATCGATGTACTCTGTTACCCCTGGTGTACAGGGATGCAGTACAGTGGGGCCGGGGAGCGGTTTAGCTCCCCGGTGTTTCCACACAGTAAAACTAGGTGGTTATGGCAAAATAAATCACACCTATCTGAACTTTTATGTAACCAAGGTAACAATGACAATTAGGTGAGGTCACTTCCTGAACTGTACTCCTCCCACCTCACTGTTTGATGTTGGTGCTGCTGCCCTGTCTGCTGACAGCTGAGCTTTTCTCTAACTAAGCTTGTTCATTCATATTGCTACCCACTGTTAAATATTGGAATGCAGCTCACGCACTGTCTTTGGGTTTTCTAGAGTTACATCAGCTCAGTGAAGTGATTGTGTTTGTTACGACGAAGTCAAGTCTGATACTTTTACTCAAGTAAGAAATGTGAGTACTTTCCAACCACTGGCACAGTTGTTACATCATGTGTGGAGGTAGTGATAGGAACCTATGTGTGTGGGCCGGGGGGGGGGGAACATTCATTCACAGCATCTTCAGC
Source organism: Gymnoscopelus braueri (assembly GCF_963280865.1). Lineage (NCBI taxonomy): Eukaryota > Metazoa > Chordata > Actinopteri > Myctophiformes > Myctophidae > Gymnoscopelus > Gymnoscopelus braueri. The sequence goes on along the minus strand of NC_137619.1, from coordinate 8,050,591 downwards.
TACTGAAAGGACATATACTCTAGTCTGGATATACACATTAATAGAGTTATTAAACCCTATAATTACTAGAGCCTGTTACACGGAGGCCTTGAATTACAACGGTTTAGTGAAAACTAAAACGGACGGTTATTATTATGCTGCAGTGGTCACAGCACTAGCATTAGCATTAGCAGCAGCAGCAGCAGCATATAGGTAAAGGTGCCTTTTATTTTCCACAGAAACGCCACTAAAAAACACATGTAACATTGTGTGTTAAAACTGCCAGTTTTTTTTGTCAGCTTTGATCAAGGGAGGACCATGCTAACGAAATTTAGCACGTTAGCATCAGTCAACAGTCCATGTTAGACAAATATAATGATTCATAAACATACTCACTGATCACTATCATGTTCCTTAGAATGTTTAGCTTAGTTTAAGGGTCTGAAAATAGCTAATCAACAAGCTTGTAGATCAGCTATTTTCAAATAGTTGATGTATAGGGTTTATAGTGGCTGTAGCTGATGTTTATGCTATATAAAAATTGTATATTGTGTGATTACAGGTCAATCACTAAACACCGAAGGAGAGCTGTGTTGGTAAAGCCAGGTTATTCATATCTTTTAATGCAAGTATGGACATATGGTGTCAACATGGCAAAAAAGCGCTGGTAGTCGGTACACCTGGTTTCTGCTGGGAACAGGGTTCGATTCCCTGCAGCGCTGTGCTTACTGTTTCACCTTTGTCCTGTTGTGTATGTTTACATTAAATGTTAGCACTCAATTCATTGATTCATAATACCTGAATGCACTTTTTATGCAAAGCTGTTCATGTGAATGAGATGGTTGCATACTGAGCAACACAGAATATTCACCGCAGACCAAAATGATGGCGATTTATAAAATACCTTGAATTAGATAGGGTTTTCATTGTGTACATTGCACTGTAAATTATGTCCCACAGAAAGTAATGCACTTTGATGTCATTATTGAATGCACGTCATCCTGGCTTGAAACCTCGAAATTTAGGAACATTATTTTGTTTTTATTCATACAATTATTTCATTCATTTAGTGCTTGCTATTAGCCTACAGCCTATGTTATGTGTGCAGTGTGCTTTTTGAAAAATGAAATGATGAGAAATGTGCATCAACAGAAGTAGCTATTGCATGCAAGCAATCAAACTACATATTTGGGATCCATACTCCCCCTTCTTAGAAACGCTAGTTTTAACATTTCAGTGCTTTTTGAAAATATTCGGATACAGAATTGCTTGCAGCAGGATTTTACATGAAGCTGAGTTAGAATTGCATCCATTCCCTTCCTTTTTCTCAAAATGTCTCTCCTTTTCCCTCCTTCTAGTCCAATAGAGACACACGGGGACTACAAATTTCACGCCCACTTTTGAGACAGCGCCGCTACTCGAGGTCCGTTAGAACGATGAACTGCAGCTGCCAATGCATTCCATATGAGAGGATATGAAAGTTAGCCTACTTTTAAAATTATCCTGCATTAACTGAAGACGATATTGATTTAAATAAAAATATGTTTCCAAATGTATGGAGTGTCTTTGTCAACATATCTTCTTGTTTTCTTAATAGTTGATGTGTTTCACATTTAATTTGCCACTTTAGCGAGTTACCCATAATGTTAACACAGCAGAGGGTAGACAGCAGACAGACAAGTTGTCGAATTTCAGTGACATCACTGTCTTTACGAGCGCCGAGCGCCGACCAGTGGCGTACCCACTGTAGAGGCAGGAGAGGCGGTCGCCTGCCCAACTAAGATCTCGCCTCCCCTAAAAAAATAAAATAACCCGAAAATGTGTCATTGCGTGCTTAATGTCCTCAAAGTCACGCATCCAACAAGCTTTGAACTGAGAAGATTGGACCTTCTGTTCCAGAGATAATGACCAAAACCTATTGAAAACGGCCACTTTCGCCAGTTTTCTGGGTATTGAAAACCTCAAGGGATGCGTCCGTGACGTATATACCATGCGACCACTTAAACTCTGGATCTCCGATGCTAGCGGTTTTGACATACTGATGGAGTATATTATAGTATATTGTGGGTCGTATATCGAGATGAAAGATATGGGACATTAAAAAGGACAAATTAAACAAATGGGACAGATTATTAGAACACAAAAAAAATCGCTACAGCCTCAGTAGTTAACCAGTGAAATGACGGTATTTTACAATGCCTCGCATTGAGAGCTGCAGTTCATCGTTCTAACGGACCCCGAGTGTCAAAAGTGGGCGTGGATTTGTAGGCCTTCCGCTTCCAGCCGTGTGTCTCTATGTTCCCCAGCTTTAGCTCACAGAGGAGCAGTTGTGTCTAGATTAGAGACACCCAGACACACTGCCGTAGTCGGGTCTTGAACCTGTGACCTTCTGCTCACCAGACAGTCACTCTGCCCATTCACCTATGGCTGTCTATTTGAGCACTGTGGTTCTCAAACATTTTCATGTGAAGGACCCCCAAAGTGATATGTATTTGGCCGCGGACCCCCATATGAAAAGATGTAGTGCCAGACAGATTTATATTTAAAACTTTTTAGAAAAATTGTCAAGGAACCTTCTTTTTTGTTGTTAATCAAAGCAGAATGAAGACTGTAAGAAGACTGTCATGCAGAGAGGCAGCAAATAGCTCAGCCTGTTAAGACGCTGTCTACATGAACCGAGAGGTCGCGGGTTCAAACCCCACTCTATTCTTTAACCTGAGGCTTTCCTTTGCAGGCTGACTTCCAGGAGAACAAGTTAAAAGCAGCACAGAAAGCAGCGTGAAGTGCGCTGGACCAGTGGCGCAGCGGACTATTCCGCAGGATACCTTGCCGGTGGTTGTTCCACCGCTCGGTTCAAATCCCGTGTCGGGTCCTGAAAAATAACCCATGGATGCGTAAGCAGTGGGGGCGAGGTGGGCCGTGTCCTCCTCGTTGTTTCCAGATAATAAAGTGGTGGGGTTATAGCGAAAGAATACACAGCAAGCTGAAATATTATAGTAGGATTAGAGAGAGGAATGGGTGGGGTTAGATAAAGGAAGAGGTGGAGCTAGAGAGTGGAAGGGGCGGGTTAGGGAGAGTAAATGGTGGGGTTAGATAAAGGAAGAGAGCTACAGAGAGAAAAGGGTGGAGAGACAAATTATAATAGATGATATAACAACTATTATAATAGATAATATGATATCTATTACTATAACAATATATGATATCTATTACTATAATATAGATGACAACTATCTATTATATATAGATATGATATATTGTCATCTATATCATATATAGTTAGTTATAGTAATAGATATCATATTATCTAGTAATAGATATCATCTATTATAATAGTTATAGATATCATCTATTATAATAGTTGTTATATCATCTATTATAATTTGTCTCTCCACCCTTTTCTCTCTGTAGCTCTCTTCCTTTATCTAACCCCACCATTTACTCTCCCTAACCCGCCCCTTCCACTCTCTAGCTCCACCTCTTCCTTTATCTAACCCCACCCATTCCTCTCTCTAATCCTACTATAATATTTCAGCTTGCTGTGTATTCTTTCGCTATAACCCCACCACTTTATTATCTGGAAACAACGAGGAGGACACGGCCCCCCTCGCCCCCACTGCTTACGCATCCATGGGTTATTTTTCAGGACCCGACACGGGATTTGAACCGAGCGGTGGAACAACCACCGGCAAGGTATCCTGCGGAATAGTCCGCTGCGCCACTGGTCCAGCGCACTTCACACTGCTTTCTGTGCTGCTTTTAACTTGTTCTCCTGGAAGTCAGCCTGCAAAGGAAAGCCTCAGGTTAAAGAATAGAGTGGGGTTTGAACCCGCGACCTCTCGGTTCATGTAGACAGCGTCTTAACAGGCTGAGCTATTTGCTGCCTCTCTGCATGACAGTCTTCTTACAGTCTTTATTCTGCTTTGATTAACAACAAAAAAGAAGGTTCCTTGACAATTTTTCTAAAAAGTTTTAAATATAAATCTGTCTGGCATTACATCTTTTCATATGGGGGTCCGCGGCCAAATACATATCACTTTGGGGGTCCTTCACATGAATATGTTTGAGAACCACAGTGTTCAAATAGACAGCCATAGGTGAATGGGCAGAGTGACTGTCTGGTGAGCAGAAGGTCACAGGTGCAAGACCCGACTACGGCAGGGTGTCTCTAATATAGATACAACTGCTCCCCTGTGAGCTAAAGCTGGGGAACATTGGACTAGAAGGAGGGAAAAGGAGAGACATTTTGAGAGAAGGGAATGGATGCAATTCTAACTCAGCTTCGTGTCCTGCTGCAAGCAATTCTGTATCCGAATATTTTCAAAAAGCACTGAAATGTTAAAACTAGCGTTTCTAAGAAGGGGGAGTATGGATCCACCACCGGATCCCAAAATATGTAGTTTGATTGCTTGCATGCAATAGCTACTTCTGTTGATGCACATTTCTCATAATTTCATTTTTCATTTTTCAAAAAGCACACTGCACACATAACATAGGCTGTAGGCTAATAGCAAACATTAGGTTAGGTCTAAATGAATGAAATAATTGTACATGATAAATAAAAACGAAATAATGTTCCTAAATTTCGAGGTTTCAAGCCAGGATGACGTGCATTTAATAATGACATCAAAGTGCATTACTTTCTGTGGGACATAATTTACAGTGCAATGTACACAATGAAAACCCTATCTAATTCAAGGTATTTTATAAATCACCATCATTTTGGTCTGCGGTGAATATTCTGTGTTTCTCAGTATGCAACCATCTCATTCACATGAAAGTGCATTCAGGTATTATGAATCAATGAATTGAGTGCTAACATTTAATGTAAACATACACAACAGGACAAAGGTGAAACAGTAAGCACAGCGCTGCAGGGAATCGAACCCTGTTCCCAGCAGAAACCAGGTGTACCGACTACCAGCGCTTTTTTGCCATGTTGACACCATATGTCCATACTTGCATTAAAAGATATGAATAACCTGGCTTTACCAACACAGCTCTCCTTCGGTGTTTAGTGATTGACCTGTTATTTTCAGACCCTTAAACTAAGCTAAACATTCTAAGGAACATGATAGTGATCAGTGAGTATGTTTATGAATCATTATATTTGTCTAACATGGACTGTTGACTGATGCTAACGCGCTAAATTTCGTTAGCATGGTCCTCCCTTGAAAAAAAATGGCAGTTTTAACACACAATGTTACATGTGTTTAGTGGCGTTTCTGTGGAAAATAAAAGGCACTTTTACCTATGCTGCTGCTGCTGCTGCTAATGCTAGTGCTGTGACAACTGCAGCATAATAATAATAACCGGTAATAACAGTTTTCAATAAGCCGTTGTACTTCAAGGCCTCCGTGTAACAGGCTCTAGTAATTATGTGTTTAATAACTCTATTAATGTGTATATCCAGACTAGAGTATATGTCCTTTCAGTAGCTTAAGATGCTGTGAATGAATGGTCCGTCACCTAAACTGTTCCCCCCCCGGCCCACACACACACACATAGGTTCCTATCACTACCTCCACACATGATGTAACAACTGTGCCAGTGGTTGGAAAGTACTCACATTTCTTACTTGAGTAAAAGTATCAGACTTGACTTCGTCGTAACAAACACAATCACTTCACTGAGCTGAATGTAACTCTAGAAAACCCAAAGACAGTGCGTGAGCTGCATTTCAATATTTAACAGTGGGTAGCAATATGAATGAACAAGCTTAGTTAGAGAAAAGCTCAGCTGTCAGCAGACAGGGCAGCAGCACAAACATCAAACAGTGAGGTGGGAGGAGTACAGTTCAGGAAGTGACCTCACATAACATAAAAGTTCAGATAGGTGTGATTTCTTTTGCCATAACCACCTAGTTTTACTGTGTGGAAACACCGGGGAGCTAAACCGCTCCCCGGCCCCACTGTACTGCATCCCTGTACACCAGGGGTAACAGAGTACATCGATGAGTATGTGCTTCAGTGCCTAGGCGGGACTTGAACCTGCTTTGGCCTTGTTTACAAGGTCGCCTAGGTATCCACGCCAGAACTCGCTTGCCTATGGCACCTCCACACATTTCCACATGTTTCTTTAGTGCTTTTAAAACATGCTTCAGATTAAAAAAGAACCACTGTAACTTCCACTGTCCCTTCACTTCCTTAATTACTGCAACAAAATGCATATCAAAATATGCAGTTAAAATGATTTAGCTTAGCTTAGATGTTTCAATGTTTATGGAAAAAAATACTCTGTCTTTTTTGTGATGAATCTAATCTATTTGGCTGTTCTAGCAGTCACCACAATAGCTCACTGTGAAAAGACTCTTTCTGCATGTCCAAAAAGGTCCTGGGTTCAAGTCCTACAAATAACAGTTCAACATTTGGAAGAATCTTGACGTTTTAAACAAATCCTTATTATGGCCACCCCAGCACAATCTTTTCAGATGGAGGTCTCCGGCCAATACGTAACAATTTTAGTAATAGTTTTCACTTTTGATGCCAGCTTTAGATGCAGCTGCACTGTTGCAGATGGCTTTGAACGATACAGTACATTAAAACGCAAACATATTGATGTTGTAGAAAGTAAATGTTTACACCTAGTAGCCTTAGTTACTATGTATAAAATAAGTTTGAGTCAGGCATAAATCCATTTAAATAAAGTGAATTCCAGTGGTGGAAAAAGTACTCAAATGTTTTACTTAAGTAAAAGTATCAATACTGCAATGTAGAAGTTTACTTGAGTAAACGTGCAAAAGTATTGGTATCAAAATGTGCTTAAAGTACCAAAAGTAAAAGGTACTAAAACGTTTGAAAATAGCAGATCACAACGCGTCGCACTGTGAGCTTGTAGATCTGCTATTTTCAAATAGCCTAGGTATAAAATAGGGCTAAAGTGGTTAATTTATGTTTTATAAAGTAATAAATACTTTATACCTGCAAAGTAACTAGTAATTAAAGTTTTCTAATAATTGTAGTTTGCCTCTGAGATGTAGTGGAGTACAAGTAAAAGTATAGACAATTGGAAGTACCTAAAAAATGTACTTAGTTATTTTCACTACTGGTGAATTCAGAGTTTCATTTATAACATGAATGCGTCCCGAGTCACAAAAGCCAACAGGGACAAAAGTACAGGGGGTGGCACTCCCCTCTAAGTGTGTGTGTGTGTGCTTCATGTGATTAGTGGAAGGTAACTGGGGTCTTCAACATATGTTTTTCAAGCCACAAGGACCTCTGTGTTAGTGAGCGCCACCTACTGGGCTGAATGCATTCCAATATTTAACCATAGGCAGCAGCAGCAGCAGCACCAATATCAAACAGGAAGTGGCCTCTCTTAATTGTTTGACCTCTAATAATTGTACATGAAAGTTCAGGTGGGTGTAGTTTTTGTTGTCATAATCCCCCAACTTTACCGTGTGACTTTGGAAACAACAATGCCCCCATTGCACTGCACCCCTGTTTGCAGGGGTTAGCAGTACATCGATGAGTATTGGCTTCAGTGCCCAGGCTGGACTTGAACCTGTGTTTGCAGAGACCACCAGTGGTGGAAAAAGTACATTTTTTTTTTACTTAAGTTAAAGTATCAATACTGTAATGTAGAAATACTCCGTTACAAGTAAAAGTTTTTTATTTGTTTTAGGACTGTGAGAGGGGGAAACACGCATGTGAAATGGCAAGTGTGGCGTGAGGCGTGTGAAGGGGTTAAATTGCGTGACTCTCACTCTCAAAGGGAGAGACTTGGCAGCTCTGCACACGACGAATACAATCGTCACCTGCAACAAACAACACAGATGATGAGATAACCTCAGGGCACGCGAAGGGGGTGCCCCATAGAAGGAAGCCCAGAGTAGGCAGCCAGCAGTGTGAGGAATCAAATTCAAATCACAAGCTGGTATAAGCTCTTACCAACCAGGAGGAAGAAAGAGGGAGAGTGTGTGGGTGTGTGACGCGCTTATAGGGTGTAGGGTATGCTGATCCGAGGGTAGTTGTCACATGGTTACAGGTTCACTTGAAATGAAATAAAACAGGTATTAACTGAATGAATGTTAATAAGCATGGTCCTCATGCCGGCTCAGTATCACAAAGATACATAATAATTCTCCCTCCTATCAGAGGAGTCATTAATTCACACAGATATATATATATAGTGTATCTTTATCACAATATGCCCAAATATGGATTACTGATGTCATATTACTGACAAAATTCAAATCATAGATATTGCTAAAATAGACATTCAGGTTGAGTAACGTCATTAGCTATTCCATATAATGATGTCATCATGCAATGATATCACAACATAATTATTACATCAGATGTAATTGTCCTTTTAAATGTCGTTATTGTATTTTCCAACACAATACCGTTGAGCAATTTCTGGAAAGAAATTGCCCTACCTTCTGTAAATCAGTTGCACATCAGTTGCACTGATTCACAGTGGTGCTGGTGTGTGAAATGTTTCACTGGACGATACATCTGAAAGGAGAACATGGGCTTTCCTACCCAGCTGCTGTGGTAGTTGGACACAAGCTGTACTCATTTGGAGGATACAGGACAAAGATGTATGTATTTGGGGGCTGGGGGGGCCAGGGTGACTGCTACAACAACATCGGAGTGTTTGACACAGAGACTAAGTGCTGGCTGAGCACACCTTTTGCACAACTTCGTAAAGAAGGACGCAGGTGCCATTCAGCCTTTGCCTACAATGGAGAGCTGTACATATTTGGTGGCATAAATAGTTATAATATTACCCTCAATGATCTGTGCAAATTCGATCCACAGACCTGCTCATGGAAGAAGGTTGAGCCCAAAGGGAAAGCCCTGTGTAGGATGTATTGGATAAGGATGAGTTGTTGCATGGTGAGAGAACGTATCATCCTCTTTGGAGGATACAACACTGATGACCTGTATATCTTAGATTTAAGTCCTAATCTGAAGATGCTATGCAAGCTAGCAGTTATTCAGTACGGTGTGGAGCAGTCTGAACTCACACATGACATCAGGTGGGAATTGGCAGCCATGACCAACAGTAACAACTGAAAACATAACATAGCCCTTTAAAAAGAGAAACAAACTGTGATCCTATTTAAATAAATACATAAATAAACAAACAAACAAACTGCAAGTGGCAACGGGCTCCAAGCATATAATCATGAAGAGAAAGAAGATGAAGAGGAAGATGATGAAGAGGAAGATGATGGCCCTCAGGAGAAAATGCAGACGAAGAGGAAACATAAAAACATAATGTGGTTCACAGTGACAGTTAACAACATACCCTGTGATCTTTCATCGGAGCCTGAGGCGGATTATGAAACACCAAAATGAACATCAAAATGTTTTGAACATCTGAACATATTTTGTTCCAGCGACCCCCAGAAGCATAGATTTGAGGTCAAAACATTTCCCTTTCAAAATATATACATTCATAGATTTGCCCAAAAAAACACAATTTTAAAAAATTAGTAGATCATAGCGTGGCTCTCTGCGCCGCGCTATGAGTTTGTATATTTGCTATTTTTGAATAGCCAAAGTATAAAATAATGTTTATAGCTAAAATAAAAAAAGGACACAGATGCGTTTGAGGAGAAGGCCAGAAAGCCACTCCCTTCTCAGATGGCCACCATACACTGGGAAATTCTCAATTCTCAAGTATTTTTCTATTGCTTCCTTTGTACTTTCTCATCTGTCTGAAGACCCAATTATTGAAATCCCAAACATGGAATATACTTGGATCATGCCACATTGGACACATGAACAGGACACACATAATGTACACACCTTAATGTACAGTCATAAATAGGATCTATGTTCACTCTATGTTGGCTCTGCATCAATCAGAATAGTTGAGATCACTGACGGCGTCCATTTTAAAGAACTCATTCTGTTTCTCACTTGTGTTATCCATAGACATCGAATTGTAGACTGGGGGCAGTCCCTCAATATCACTGCTCTATTAATTAAAGGAGTGGTTCACCCAAGAAATTACTTTATGTCTATCCTTTACATTACATTACATTACATTACATTACAGTCATTTAGCAGACGCTTTTATCCAAAGCTTACTTACAATAAGTGCATTCAACATAGGTAGGGAACGAAACTACTAATCACCAGCAGTCTTAAGTGCATTTCCTGCAAAAACAAGCAACCAAGAGTATACCTAGCGTTAAGGTAAAAGTGCAATGTATCAGCTACCTACTTTCTTAAACAGATGAGACAAAATAGCAAAATCAAATGAGCACGAGCTAAAACAAATAAGTGTATCGACTAAACAAGATCCAATAAAACAATACAACAATAAAACAAGAGTTCGTACAACTAGTTAACAACAAGTAGGCCAGGCAAAGAGGAAGGGTAGTGTTTCCTGAAGAGGTGGGTTTTCAGCCTGCGGCAAAAGGTGGGCAGTGACTCTGCTGTCCTGACATCAGTGGGAAGTTCATTCCACCACTGTGGGGCCAGAACAGAAAAAAGTTGTGACCGTGTCGATCGACCAGAAGGACCCTTGAGCGACGAGGCAATCAGTCGCCCCCGAGGTGGCAGACCGAAGTGGTCGGGCAGGGGTGTAAGCATCGACCATAGCCCAGAGGTAAGAAGGAGCTGTTCCTTTCACTGCCCTATAGGCTAGCACCAGGGTTTTAAACTGAATGCGAGCCGCTACGGGGAGCCAGTGTAGAGAACGGAGAAGGATAGTTGTGTGGGAGAACTTGGGGCGGTTGAACACCAGACGAGCCGCAGCTTTCTGAACAAGCTCCAGAGGTCTGATGGCAGATGCCGGAGCACCAGCAAGGAGGGAGTTGCAGTTGTCCAGGCGGGAGATGACAAGAGCCTGGATGAGCACCTGGGCTGCCTTTACCTACCCGGTGGTGTCTTTGACTGGTGACGGTGAAACCAGCATCCAAAAATGAAAAAACAACTTGATGAATGGAATTAATCTGAGACCCGAATTAACAATAGCATAATGTCCATGAAGTCCAAAACACCGCTCACATAATGATTTATTATGGACGGATTTTTGATATAGTTTTGCTGTTGTTAATTCGGGTCTTGGATTAATCCATTCAAATGAAGTAATTTCTTGGCTGATCCACTCCTTTAAGAGGGGCAGCTTGCCATCACTCATATTCAAGTACCTGAGACGTAACTATTTCTTTCCTGTTTTGCAATCATTACTGTTACTATCTATGTAACCTAAGGCGTATGAAAATCCACACTTTTAATTTGACCAAATATCCTATATCAAATGTAACTACATTCTACATTCTACGTTAAATCAAGTTATATTCATACCAATGCCATCTGTATTCATTTAAACAAATGTAATTTGAACAAATGTCATTAATTCTTGTTGAAACAGTGGTGTAGAAGTAAACCGGGACTCGGGAGGAATGGGTCACAGTTGAACACAACTCACCATACTATAATGCAGATGTACAGTACAGCCAGGGCTGATGAAAATGTGTTCACACAACAATTAAAGAACAGTATACACAGATGTACCATGATCAGGGGTCATCAACATGTCCGTACACGGACAAATGTGTCCACGGCAAGATGTGTCTATGTCCGTGGCCCATTTTAATTTACTTTATTTCTTTTTGGGGAAAAAAAATTGTGGTATTGTACATGGTTCTGTACATGATTGCATCTGTTGAGTACAGGACAGGTAGAAGTCATGTTTGATAATAGCTACCTTAATTCCCTGAAAATAGCAAAATGTGTGTCAGAGATCAAAAACAGATCTGTTCAGAAGGATCCATTTGCTACAAAATGGAGGGCAGAACTGGACAAGTAAAGCTTGTTGAAAAAGATTGTTTCAAAGTGTCCAAACATAACAATATATAACTAATAACATATATATATATATATAAATAATAACACTCTACAGTCATAATCAGTGGAAACCCTTGATCCACAGCCTGGGGTCCACAATCACCATCAGACCTCCAACTTATACATTTGCTCACCTCTGATTATAGTTAGGAGCCCTTGCATGAAAGTACAGTAGTTGTGACACTGCATTCCTATAAATCCTGTCATGCCCTTTATCATTATCTAACAACTCATCGCGTACATACAGGTGTAGCCTACTTATGTTTTTGACTCTGACCTTTCTTTTTCCATTGTTCCACATATCTTTTACATCACAACTATGCAAGGTCTAAGACTTCCTCATCATGAAAGAAGATTTCTCATCAAGATATCACCGTAATGGAAAGAAACCACAACTATTGAAGCTACCTCACCAATCCAAAAAGATGTTTTGGATTGGTAAGGTAGAACTGGTAGAACTTGATCTCCTCCTGACCTCAAGTAACACTTGTCCTCTGAAAAGCCCTTTGCTCATGTAACGTGCGATGGAAGCACTAACTGTACTGATAAGACCCAATTATTTAAATCCCAAATACGGAATAGACCACATTTAATGCCTGTTGTTAGCCTCCTGGCAGTCTTAAGCTTTTCTTTCTTAGGTAACCTCTTTAACCCTGGCATCCCCATTTTGGGCATGTCATTATAGGCCAATAAAATAAATAAATAAATAATTAGAATAATAATTATAGAAATACCAAATCTACAATCTCTCAACATGTCATGATGTAATGTGTTGTGAGCTTGTAGATTGGCTTTTAAAACAATAATAATAATAATAATAATAATAATAATAATAAACTTTATTTGTATAGCACCTTTCATGACATGAAATGCAGCTCAAAGTGCTTTACAGAGCAATAATACAATTACAGTTAGAACCAATTTAACAATAAAGCAAACAAAAATTAAATAAAATAAAATAAAAGCAAAGGCATAAAACAACATTAAAATAGGCAATACAGTGAGGAATTAAAAATTAACCAAAGAATCAGCTAAAAGCAAGAGTGAAGTAATAGGTCTTGAGCTGTGCTTTAAAGCTATCGACAGAGGCTGCCTGTCTTAAGTGTAATGGGAGTTTATTCCACACTGTCGGTCCGTAAAAGCAGAATGCTGCTTCACCGTATTTTTTATATGTCATTGTAGGCACCTCGAGCAGATCAGCACTTGAAGACCTGAGGGCCCGGTTTGGAACATATCTCTCTAGGCAGTCAGAGAGGTAGGAAGGTGCCAGACCATTTAGAGCTTTATAAACTATTAAAATAATTTTAAAATCAATCCTAAAAACAACCGGGAGCCAGTGTAGTGAAGCTAGAACTGGAGTGATGGCTTATATTTCTTTGTGGCTCAGTGGTTAATGCAGACATACCAGAGGTGTCGCTAGGTCTCTACTAGGTTGGGGGCTTAGCCCCCCAGGCAACGGACGCCCGTGCGGATTTCGGCGGTTTTGGGTACTTTTTTCACCGTTTTTTGTTACTTTATTTCGGTTTTAGGGTTAGGGGTAGGGTTAGGTTAGGGTTATAGATATATAATTTTAAAAAAAGTTATTGGTGGCTTTGGATAAAACATTGGTGGCTATGGCCACCGAAGCCCCCGCGTTTAAATGAACAGTTGCACCATCTATCATATTTGGGTGTTTGCATGTCTGCCTGTCAACAAAATAATTTGACTGACAGACTGAAACTTCTTCTGCACGCACATGCAAACACACACCCGTTTTCATGCAAGGCTGCACACACAAATTCTACTATACATGTGGGGACATTTTGGCCCTCACAAGTAAGCACACACACACACACACACACACACACACACACACACACACACACACACACACACACACACACACACACACACACACACACACACACACACACACACACACACACACACACACACACACACACACACACACACACACACACACACACACACACAAAACACACACCAAACACACAAACACACTCTGTAGTCCCTGAGCAGAATGTTAAAAAGTGGTGATATAGCTATCCATACAAAAACAGACATCAATACATACAAGACAAGTAGACATAGTACAAGAGACAGAACAATTACAGTAAAATATGAGAAATGACACCAGTGGCAAATGGAGCATGCTAATTATCCATGATTACAAATTTGGTTTGCTTTAAGCCATCTCTTAAGGTCGAATTTGAAGGTAAAATAGTTGGTGGTCTCTCTTACTTCAGTAGGGCTTGACAATTTATGGAATATTTGAGTACATTTACTTGGTACTCAAGTATATTTTGATGCCAATACTTTTGAACATTTCATGTTAATACCCAGCAAACAGATGTAGCTATCTTTACAATAATAGTATAAAAAGTACAAATTGTCGAGGTCCCAGGCAGCGCTCTCTTTGACTTGATATCTCTGACCGTGTTGTATGTATGTGTAGACTTGGCTGTGGTTGATCAGCTGTTTCCATTCTCCTAATTGTCATCAGTTGCACACCTGATTGGTACTTGGTGTATGGGATTTCATGTTAACAGTTAGTTAAGGAGGTATAACTATCCCTTATAGATCATTTATATATTACTCACAAACTATTAGTTAATGACTTGTTAAGAACTTGTTAAATATTTACTACCTGTATGCTAACGATTCATAACTATGCCTTATATAGGTTCAAAGGATTATGAACAAGCTATTAGTAAAACACTTACTAATGGCTAGTTAAGTATTTGTTAATAGTTAATATATGTTATTGGGTAGTTATTCTAAAGTTGCAACTATTCCTCATTTACTAACATGAGTTAAGTATTTGTTAATGGTTAATTTATGTTATTGGGTAGTTATTCTAAAGTTGCAACTACTCCTCATTTACTAGCATGAGTTAAATATTTGTTAATGGTTAATTTATGTTATTGGATAGATATTATTTTCTCGTTTACATCCTGTTTACATCAAGGGTAATGCCAGCTTTCACCTGATGCGCCCCACCACTACCACCCATTGAGGAATACATGGGGATTTCCGACAGAATCCAACACAGACGGGATTAAAACATATCTATTTAAAAATACGGACTAATACGGTGCACACAGGTTCCGAATGTCGAGTTAACATCCGTGGCTACAGGGTCAGCATTTTATAAAAACATATACATACACATGTATGGATATCTCAGATGTCACTGCAGTTGACAGTGCTGAATCCAGGAAGTGTCACCCTGCCTCTTCTGAGGTCAGTCTCAGGGCCTGTATTTATTCGCCGGATTAACCTCTTCTCAAATTCGCGGGGGTGCCAGCTGTAGTCCTGTGTCCCGCAGCCGTAGTCATCTTCGTAGTAGTGGCACAGGGCTGTCTGCCTCACGGAGGGAATGTACTCGTACACGTGCACTTCGTCGCACAGTTCCATCATCAGTGTAATGCCCATAAAGCCAGAGGAAGGCGGGTTGGGTATGATGTCCACCTGCGTGTTTCCCTGAATTACCTGCCAGAGTTGATCGACGTAGCTGGGGTGAAGAATGTAGAAGGGCTGACCAGGGTCCAGCCTGCGGCGCTCTACATATGGACTGAACAGTTTTCCATGGGCATACCACTGTGTCAAGTTGAGGTCATAAGGGGCTCTTTCCCAGGTCATCAGGGTGACATTCTTGTAGAGAGAGCTGGTGTTAAATTGAAATTGAGATTTATACAGAATCTGTTCGTTCAAGAGGCGAATAGTTGTTCTGGTTCCCACATCTTTCTCGTAACCCTCTGTTGGTGCATGATTGAACCGTATAATCGCTTCATGGGAATCAATCTCCTCGCCTAGTCCTGAGTGCAGCATCGCCCCAGCGGAGGCCACCATAGCGCAGGTCTTCATGCTGCTTTGGTTCTCCTGCCATCTGTGGAGCTGCTTCAGAGGAATGGAGGGTACCAGACGGGACCAGCCAAGCAAGGAGAAGGGCTGCTCCGATCCGTCCACTGTCCTCAGCCTTGCCTGGGTCTTCAGTTCACACAGTAGCTCCTTTGGGCTCTGGGCAGGCCTGCGGACGCCCTTGTATACATGGTGCAGTTCCGGCTTGTATACATGGTGCAGTTCCGGCTTGTATACATGGTGCAGTTTCGGCTTGTATACATTCCAAGTCAGGATTACAAGAGTGCAAACCAGGAACGCCGCCAGGCTCAGCTTACGACGCCATTGCTTCATATTGATCAACTGAGTTGTCCTGGACACAGTGATCGGAATATGAAACATAGAGAAAAAAGTATTTATGAAGGAAAAGCTTTATTTTGAACATGATAAAATTAGACAACAAACTCAAATTGTTAGTAAGTACCTTGAGGATTGTGCTGACAGGTTTGTGTACATTGTTTCCAGTGGTGGAAACCAAGTAACCAAGCACACTTACTTGAGTACTTAAGTAATTTTCAAAGAATTGAAATGAAATGAAAATAGCTGATCTGCAAGCTCGTGATGTGTCACATTGCGACGCGTTATGAGCTTGTAGATCTGCTAATTTCACTAATATTTATATTATGTTGAACATTTCTGGAAAATCTTTGAATTATTTTTGAAAATATCTTAATTTCAATACATTAATGCATTGATATTAAAAACAAAATGTAATTAATACGTTTGACTTACTTGAGTATTTTTAAAAGCATGCCATGCACTTTTGAATAGGCTACATAACATAATAGACTCATATTCATGAATATCTTTGGCTTGACCTGTATCTGTTTGACCGTAGGTTTGACCTGTATCTGTACTGATTCACTCTCATCTGCATAAGGAAAAATATTTTTAAAATCAGTGCTACGGTTAATGAGAAATGTCCACAGGAAGCTTGTTAGCAAGTTGTTGCACTCCTAATGAGTATCAAATAGTAGCCTGATCAAAAGCAGATACTGGCTAGCTGATACCATTCATTTCATTAGCATTGCTAAAACATGCTAACAAGTCTAGAGTGGACATACTGTATATCAGTAACAGAAGGGCAGATTTTAAAACAGTTTTCACGTTTTTGACCAGTTCCTTGGTAAGTGTAATCAAACCCAAAAATGAAAAACTGAACTATCCCTTTAATACAGTTTGCCAACAAATAGCAAAAATCACACAAGTTAAATAAAATCTGTCCATATAGTAGTATGTTGCAACTTGCAATAGATTAGGTAAGACTACAGTAAGTAATTAATGGTGCATGTATATATTATAACTGTTATTCTCATGATCTAAGACAATTTCGTATGTTCTTCAGATCAACATATTAAGTAATGTAAGCATTAATTCATCATGAATTCCTTGTAATTCATCATTAATTAACCTCATTATTTATTCATTAATTAAGCAAAGTTACTTAATACATGAACTACAAGGAATTCATGCTTATAATGCTTAATTAATGCTTAATTAACGCTTAAATAATGTATTAAGTAATCATAAATTAAGCATTAATTACGGGTCCCTTATGAGCAAGTGTTAAGCACTTGCTGCTGATTTGTTTGCGGTCATTTTCTCTGATAAGTTCAATTCAGACCTTCCCACTCAAATTCACTGTAAAAACCTTGTCATAACTTTCATCAAAGGAAATCATCTTGAAAAGGTGTCTAGGAGTGTAATAAGAAGTTTAAATGTGCTTAACCATATTTATCCTATGGCTATTTTAAAATAGAAGTAGGCCTACTCCAGAACTTTAACTCAAGTCCAACTTTCACTTGAAGTGGAGCAATATCTGACCAGGAGTGTATCTATGTCTTGACTCAAGTACTGGGGTTGAGTACTTTGTCCACCACTGTTTGTTTTTTTCAATATGTGAAAAATGGAGATGGCCACGAACGAGAAGAAAATAATCGTATTCTTGCAACGTTCGATTGTTTTGTCAAAGACCCAACACTTCCCAAAGCATAACATCGTTGGGAAAAAAACCTTAGAAAAGGACATGGTAGGCATTTTTGAGGAAAGGTACTAATGTGTTGTTTAAATATGATTGTTATGTGCTGAATCCATTTCTGCCATATGCCGAGAGCTAAGTCTAGGTTATAAAATTAAGGCATTATTCTGTCATAAGCAAATATTTTCTTCTTTGGCATAATTTGCATGAATTTGTAATAAATAGTTTAGAAGGAAATATAACAATAATTGACATATCTCCACAAAATGTGATGGGTGTAGATGTGTTGTTTCTGTATGATATTTAGGTGCTGAATCAATTTCTGTTTTATAATGAGTAAAAATGTAGTTAATAATAATAATAATAATGATAATAATAATGGCCAGTTAAACAGTTTTGATACATTTATTAAAAATGTACACAAAAATCAAGAACAAACTAGAAAAAGTGCTCCTCGGAGCACAGGTCTCCGCCAGGTCAGGTAGGTTATTATGGCCTCCTGGTGGCGCTATAATAGGCCAATGTGAAAAGGGTGCCATTTATTCCTAGGCCGTGCACGGCAATCGGACACTGCATTCATGATTTGAGGCATTTTGTTCTAAAAATTTGTTTTGCTAAATTTGACCTGCTGGTGGCGCTATAACAGGCCAATGTTAAAAGGGTGGCATTTGTTCCTCAACATAGTGTGAACGTGCGTTCAAAGTTTCACCGCATCGGACGCTGCGTTCATGATTTGCGACATTTTGTTCAAAACGGGCCACTCCTGCAAACATTACATGTCAATGTTAGCCAATCAGGATGGAATATGAAAAATCAAACAGATCCGTCTTGATCACATGACTATAGAGATCATGTGTACCGATTTGCGTGAAATTTGGATCAAATATGAAGGCTTAATATAAAAAAAAATGTTTTACACAAGTCTGCCTCCTGGTGGCGCTATAAAAGGCAAATGTGAAAAATGCAGGGCAAAGGTTTTTCCTTGGCCTCTAGAGAGTGTACATACAAAGTTTTACACTGATCGGTGCAGTTATAGGTGAAAACACAAATCGGCCTGTTACAGCGCCACCATGAGGCTGATTTGAACATTTTCAAATGGCATTTCTTCCTCGGCACACACACACACACACACACACACACACACACACACACGGACGGACGGACAGGGGGTAAAACATACTCTCTCGCCATGCCTTTCGGCCTGGCGGAGACAAAAAGTGCTACTGGGCCAATTAAAACAAAACGGTGCATTCACAGGCATATGTGTTTGTTTTCTATACACATGAAAAAAGAACATGCTACACAAAGTGGAAAACAGCAAAATACAAAATGTTCAATGTTAATTGTAGTTTCTGCACTTACAAGGCTGTCTTGCATCCAGTGGTACAGGCACAGGTTATTACAGTAACTCCACACAAGCTTCTGGAACTGGAGGCAGTGACATGAGTTGAGAGAAACTCAGTGTCATATTCATTCTGACACTCCCTATTTTGGTTTTTCATGAGGGTGTGGCTCATGCACGAAACTCCAAATGAGGAACTCCAAATGTTACTGTTAGGGACCAGTCGAAATGTACAGAAGGGGGTCCCTGGAGGAAAATAGGGGAGGGTCATGCCTTTCTCATTTTAGTATAGGGTCAGCTAATTTTACTTTGAATCCAAGGGAGGGTCATGCAATTTTGAATTGATAAAAAAGTCCGTTTTTTATATACCTTTTTAGTGCAGCAGAACATTACATTACATTACATTACAGTCATTTAGCAGACGCTTTTATCCAAAGCGACTTACAATAAGTGTATTCAACATAGGTAGGGAACGAAAACTACTAATCACCAGAAGTCTTTAGTGCATTTTCTGCAAAAACAAGCAACCAAGAGTATACCTAGCGCTAAGGTAAA
The DNA here is from genome assembly GCF_963280865.1 of Gymnoscopelus braueri. Classification (NCBI taxonomy): domain Eukaryota; kingdom Metazoa; phylum Chordata; class Actinopteri; order Myctophiformes; family Myctophidae; genus Gymnoscopelus; species Gymnoscopelus braueri. The sequence goes on along the minus strand of NC_137619.1, from coordinate 8,031,024 downwards.
AGTGCAATATATCAGCCACCTATTTCCTTAAACAAATGAGACAAAAATTGCTAAATCAAATGAGCATGAGCTAAAACAAATAAGTGTATCGACTAAACAAGATCCAATAAACAATACAGCAATAGAAAAACAAGCGTTCGTACAACTAGTTAACAACAAGTAGGTCAGGCAGAGAGGAAGGGTAGTGTTTCCTGAAGAGGTGGGTTTTCAGCCTGCGGCGAAATATGGGCAGTGACTCTGCTGTCCTAAATTAGGAACAGTGGTCAATGACCCCTCTCTATTTCAAAGGATACAAAGGATTCAAATCCAGTAACACCTTGGTCTATTTAGAATCAATAATGGTCGTTAACAAGCCATCAACGCACAGCGAGTGTGAACGACCCAGTCAAATCTATTCAGCGTCTTAACGATGGCGGTTGAACAATTAAGCAACACTTCAACAGGTGTTAGGCATATTAGAGAGATGCATTATCCCAATTTCCAACACAGAAATATCCTCTTTTAAGTGTGTTTTTGTTGCTCATAGAATTACATACACCAGTTACGTAGGTTACAATGACCAATTCATAATCATTTGAAGTAATTCTGTGCATGTGATTATGTGATGATTTGATTTGGATCTATATGGACAGTTGTGCATAGATGCCAGCCTAGCTCCACAAGTAAAACCAGAATCATCAGGCCATAATTGATAGCCTAATTTGTTACATGTAGGCCATGGGTTTTCAACTGATTATGAACCAGGGACCACCACCCTGACTGAGAATCAACCTGGGGACCACTGTTGTGTTGGGAGGGGGGATATGGCCGTCGTGTGGGGGACAAAGCTTGAAATTAAATAATGACAGTTAAGGCCTTAATTTAATTTGTTAATTTGAGGTGAATTAAATCAAGCCCTTAACAGTCATTATTTAACTGAGATATGCTAGTGGTCCAGAGCTCAGAAAAGATTGAGAACCACTGATCCATTCCTTTCTCATGGTTGCCCTTATTCTGTTCTCTTAACCTTCCATATTAAACTCATGTTAACTGATTCATTGCAACATTTTTATGAGCAAGCACATGCAATTGATATGGGCACATTTCCTGCTAATGATGACTCAACCAGGTAAACCGGTACAGTTTCCCTTGAAAAATTCCCACATTGATGCGTCATCATACATCTAATCTCTCAAGAACAGATTCTGCTCTGCGTGAGTAATCTCTCAAGAACAGATTCTGCCGTGAAGGCTCGTGAAGGCTCGTCATAACATGTACGCACTGGGCTACAAGTGGGCGTGCCTTCAGATCAGGAAGCAGGCCGCGCTTTACCCAATCAAATGTAGTGGGCGGGATTCACGTGTCCGTCGATCTTTCCCCCTCGAAACAAACCCAAACTAATTTAACAATAGCGTCCGCAGAGCAGACAAAACCACGGAAAGATATTCACATTTTAACTTACTCTTTCATCATAGAAACAAGTGGGCTTATAACCAAAACGATCCATGTTCTCTGGGAGAAGTGGTGTTAGTGTTCCGTGTAGAAATATTGTTAGTGGGAATGAAAACATAGTGGCACCACCGGAAGTGAAAGCTGAAGGCAGACCAAAACCCCGGTTTCCTTTGCGCACGGGTGCTACGTCGCCATTGTCCCAGAGCCAGTGAGAGATAGTACAAACAGCAGAGGGCGCTGTTTTTCATTCTCACTGGCTCTGGGTTCCCAGATTGTCATACATCATACTGTTTCTCAACTAGTGGTCGATAAGATTCAATTGTGTATTTCAGAATCTGTTTTTAGTTTTTACATTATAATGAAAAATATGTAGGCTATATATTTTTTTTTCTTTAAAAACTGAAAGGGAAAAAAGAGTGCCACGAACATAGACAAGTCTTGCCACGGACATATTTGTCCATGTACGGACATGTTGATGACCACTGGTTCAGAAGGAGCTATTTGCTGCCAAGGCAAAGGCGGGCAGAACTGGACAAGTAAAGCTGGTTGTCGTTAGTTTAGAGACAGTGGTTCAAAGTGTCCAATAATGACAATAACAACTATTATAACACTCCACAATCATAATCCATGGTAACCCTCCATCCACAGCCTAGGACCTCCTCCAACCTAAACGTTAGGTGCCTTCGCATTAAACTATTGTGACACTGCATTCACCAAGGAAAAACCTTTGTCAGAGTCCATATATTACTCCTTCAGATTTTATCCAAATTTAACGCAAATCGGTACACGTGATCTCTATAGATCACATGATCATGTGATCAAGACGGATCTGTTTGATTTTTCAAATTCCATCCTGATTGGCTAAGATTGATATCTAAAGTTTGCAGGAGTGGCCCGTTTTGAACCAAATGGTGCAAATCATGAACCCAGCGTCCGATTGCACATTTGCACTAGGTTGAGGAACAAATGCCACGCTTTCAACATTGCCCTTTTATAGCGATTGCCCTTTTATAGCGCCACCAAGAGGGCGATTTTTGCAAAACTTGTTTTTTATGTTACTATATAATGTTTTCCAAACGTCACACAAATCGGCAGTGTTGGGGCAGCTACTTTGAAAGCGTAGCTTGTTAAGCTACAAGTAGCTCACCATGGCAGTAGCTTGATCAAGCTACATAGCTACCCCTGGAGAAATGTAACTTGTAAAGCTACAGCTACATAGGAAAAAGTAGCTCAGCTACTTTTTTTTTTTCGGCGTTAAATTGAGAATGTATGTGGTGTATAAGAAACAAAATATAATATCCTACAAAAAAGCTAGCAGAAATATGCCTCTCAACTGAGTTCTATTCCAAAAAGGTTGAAATTTTCTTTAGTAAACATCTGTGTTCATAAAGTAAAAGACTAGAGACTTAATTACACAAAAAAGAGGATATTTTAACACATTTTGTGGGGAGTCATCTGTATATTGGTAAAGTTTTGTCTGTAGAGGCACCCACATCCAACACCATGAATTTTGAATTTGTGTGGCCAAGGTTGGGCCGGTACTTCGGGGGTGGCAGGAGGGTTGTCCATGGTGACGTAGTCTTGCATAGCCAAACAACTATTCCACAATCTCCGAATGCCATATAGAGTCTGGGACTAAACCTCCCGAAATCCGAGGCAGGAAGCTAGCATCCGTTCACCATTTCCGATCACGAAAATATATTTTAAAATATCTTTACATTGTATTGTCTTATTTCCATTTCGGCTAAGCAGCAAGCTATACATGCTTAGATGATTTTGATCTATATTAGGATTTCCGCAAAGACAAAACGGAAGTGGGTTGGTAGGAGGCTTAACCTCCCCTTTATCGCTTGATCATCAAAATTGCTTCTGTGCTCCAGACTGTGTGACCGGAAATATATGAAAATTGTGGGAGGCAACAGTCTGGCCACGCGAGACTAATGGTGATGCCACCGACGCAGTTAGTTCTTATGTGTTTCACACTGCCTTCTGCACCCTGCGGCCAATCAGAGCAAGCAAAGGCAGCTGTTGGCTTGTCAAGTATGGAAGCGAATAGATGCCATAATTCAAATGAAATGGCAAATTTGAAAATTCAATTGAAATAAGAGAAATGCTTTTTAATCTTCAGAAAGTTAACGAATTTTTTGAGACAAAAATAAATGTAAAATGCTATAGCGTTAACATTTAATCTACAGGTGTGCTCATTCTATGACGGAATTAAAACTATAAATAAAAATCTTTTGATTTGATTTCTTTTGAATTATGGCATGTATTCGCTTCCATAAACAGGAACAGTCTAGTTAGTACAAGAACACAGCAATGGTAAAATAAAATGAATAAATTAATGTCATTATTGCTAAAAAATTGTACCTTGTAACTTGAGTAGCTAAGCTACAAAAAATGACTCAAAAAGTAGCTGAGCTACTTGACAAGGTACACAAATATGAATGTACAGTAGCTAAAATACCGCAAGCTACAGCAAAATGTAGCTAAGCTACGTAGCTCAGCTACATGTAGCTTAATGCTCCGTAACACTGCATACTATATATGCAACAATATGGTGGAGGACGGCTCTGATCTCCCTCATCGCCACCTCACTCTCCTATGGACTGTCTGGAGAGGATGGAGGGGTAGTGGAAGGCGAATTCCCCCATTCCGGTGTGGGAGGCACGTAGACCAGGGAATGATGCAGCCTAGCGATAACGCAGCCTGGTGATTGTGGTCGTTGCAACATCAACCTTATCAGCTGCTCCTGTTGGGGTGTTAGGCCATCAGCCTCTGGACCCTGCCTTAAATCCACCTCACTTTCCCCCTCCTCTGAACCGTGCTGCTCTTCTGACCCTTCCTGTTGCATGTCACCCTCTGTGTCCTCAACCTCCTCTACATCGCAATCAATAATCATCACCGCATCTCTGATGCTATCTCTGATCCCAGCGCCTAATTCCATCCCGTCTTCCCTCTCTCGTTCTTGTTCTCTCGTTGTGACATCATGAGCTACTCCCCTCCTGTCCTCCAATCTGTCATTATTAAGGCCAGCTAACACCAGGTGTAATATTTCTTCCTCTGTTGGAGCTACATTACTAACGGAGCTGGGCCCTGCTTGAGCAGCCTCCTGACTGTTGTGGGGTCTAGCGCCATCTGAAGGCCCCTGAAGTGTCGGTACCACATAAGCTATCTTTTTGGCTCTTGGGAACGAGTCGTTACTCGTGGACCCTGCCAGACGAGGATCTCGATTCATGCAAACTGCACTCCGGGCAACAGGTTCTAGTTTCACCTGGACCAGACTGGGGCTCGTATCCTTATGTTCAGGAGAAACCTCCTCATTACCCACATCAGGAAGGAATTGGAGATCTAGAAGAGGAGAGAGGAACGCGTTTCTGGTTGGATAACATTGATTCTCCTACTTATTGATTGCTTTGGAATAATGTTTATATTATCTGTTTACATCTTTGTCAAAAAGGTCATTGACAAAGTATGAATTAGTGGTCACACACATAGTGTGTGAGTGTGTGTGTGTGTGTGTGTGTGTGTGTGTGTGTGTGTGTGTGTGTGTGTGTGTGTGTGTGTGTGTGTGTGTGTGTGTGTGTGTTACACTCACTGCCTGCCTCAGCATCAGTGTGGTTGTCCTCAAGGGTGAAGGTGGAAGACATGTAGGCAGCAGTCCTCCAGGGGGCAGCAGAGTCCTGTGTAAAGTCATTAAATTGTGACTTTAGAAATGTGCAGATACCCTGTACACACTTATACTGTATGTTGGTTTGATTACTGTTGAGTGAGAAAACAATGTTGCGCATTAAGCTAATCATCTGGGGACCCCCCAAAATAATTTGGACCCCCCAGTTTGGGAACCACTTACGCAATATACAGCTGGTTCAGCACAAGTCCTGTCCTGTTTTTGGGGGTAAACACAAGAAAACCTTGAATAAAGCATTAAAGGAGTAGTTCACCAAAAAAAATACTTATTTTCTATCAATTGCACACCCCATGAAGCCTTGAATCCATGGATTTATTTTTGTTTTTGTGGCATTCCTAAGCCAATAATTTGATCCCGTCTCCTACCGGCTAATGTATCCGGTAGGAGACACAAAGTAGATTATTTGTGTCTCCTACCGGATACACACCCGGTCATCAAATTATTGGCTTAGGAATGCCACAAAAACTAAAATAAATCCATGAATTCAAGGCTTCATGGGGTGTGCAATTGATAGAAAATAAGTCATTTTTTGGGGAAGTAATAAGGTTTGTCTAACAAAACACCCAGCAAAATCCTGGAAATTAGTTCAACTCTGTGGGTTTCTATCCATCTACATCTACACTCCCTCAGAGTTATTAACGCAACTGTGTCACTGAAACTGTGAGGGTAACGGCCAGTGGTGGGAAAAGTACTCAACTGTTTTACTTAAGTAAAAGTATCAATACTGCAATGCAGAAGTACTCCGTTACAAGTAACAGTTCGGAATTAAAAATTTACTTGAGTAAAAGTACAATAGTATTGGTATCAAAATGTACTTAAAGTACCAAAAGTAAAAGTACTAAAATGTTTGAAAATAGCAGATCTACAAGCTCACAACGCGTCGCATCTGCGTTGTGAGCTTGTAGATCGGCTATTTTCAAATAACCTCGGTATAAAATAGGGCTAAAGTTGTTAATGTATGTTTTATAATGTACCGTAATTATGTCTGCAAAGTAACTAGTAACTAAAGTTTTCAAATAATTGCAGTGGAGTAAAAGTACGATATTTGCCTCTGAGATGTAGTGGAGTAGAAGTAAAAGTATAGACAATTGGAAATACTCCAGTAAAGTAAAAGCATCTCAAAATTGTACTTAAGTACAGTACTTGAGTAAATGTACTTGTAAATGTTACCACTGGTAACGGCTATTGTATTCATATAAACCCATAATGTAGGTACAAAGAGACAAACGAGGCACCTAAAAATGAACTAGATGTCTAGTACCACAGCTGAATTAGAATAATGGGACTGTTTGATGCTCCCAACCTGACATTAAAAAATATATCTATCTATCACGGTTTAGCACCCTGTTCATAATTCATAAAGGAGGATGGCCAAGTTATGATAACCATCTATGCCAGGGGTGGGCAACTTTGATGATGGAGAGGGCCACTAGATTTCCACACTCACTCCAGAGGGCCACATTGCATATATTGTCTCTCCGTATTGTAACTTTTTTCGCCATTCTATGTCACACAAAAGTAGCAAAAATAGCAGATCGACAAGCTTGTCGATCTGCTATTTTTGCTATTTTGAATTGTAATCCTGAAAAGTAACATTTTTATTTAATTTCAAATGCATTTAGTTATACTTATGTTAACTTTATTAACTTAAACACAAATACATTGGACAAAAAAAAGACAATAGAATTTTAATACTAGTCAGTAAGCTACTAATATAGACTGAAGTAATTAAAGCGGGTCATGTTTTCATGTTTGGAATTGTAACAGCTGAAATCAATAATATATCAGTATTCCAGTATTAACCTGCGGGCCGCATTAAGTGAAGGTGGGGGCCGCATGTGGCCCCCGGGCCGCCAGTTGCCCATGTATGATCTATGCACTCTCTTTGATGGGCGTTGAGGCATAACGGTTGGTCTCATTGACAATACTGTTAATTCAGGTCTACAGAATGCTGCACCCTACACAAAACTACATTGCCGTCAGGCAGAAACCTTGTTTCTCCATATTTCAACTTTGAATGCTTTTTTTTCGTATAAATGAATGCCCTACCTCATCATATACATTCGGGTAAAGGGATGATAATAAATAATGAGGACACATTCAAGTATCTGACAATGTATAAAGTCACCATATCGACTTTGACGGGGCAGTGATGTGTTGTTCTAAAAACATGTTTGTTTGTTTTTCCTGAAAAACTACACCATGAATTTTAACTTTTTCTTATTTTTTGTGTGTTTTTGGTCTCCCCTATGACTATCTATCCCCGAAAATACCCCAGTTTGAACTCTCAGGCTTTCACAGCAAATCTGGGGTTTTCTGTAAATTGGTCTCAAAACAGGCCAAACTGATTTGCACCCTGACGTGACGTCACGTCAGGGTGCAATCCCTCCCTTTTTTCAGTTCCAACCAAAATAAATAAATAATAATAATGTTTTATTTTTTTTATTTTTTCCTTTTTATTTTTTTTCCTTTTTCCACACAGAACCAGGAGATAACATGCATACAAACTGGCTCAATAGCACCCGTGCAAAACAGGACAATGTGGTATTGCAGGTGAAAGTGCTTTATAAGCCAGAGAGAAGTTAGTTGGAATGAGTATATCTGAGGCTTGATTTAGGCTCAAACCTTTTGAAAAACGTTTGAGGGACATAAACAATATGAAATTAAATATTATCATTATTTTTTAAATTCATGGTGTAGATTCTTTAATATTTTGGACATAGCTGGTTTCTGCTCGACAGCAGAGATATACTGAGTGAGTGAGTGAGTGAGTGAGTGAGTGAGTGAGTGAGTGAGTGAGTGAGTGAGAGAAAGAAGACGTTTACCTTTGGCTTGCATTTGGGACACTGACAGTCCCTCCAGACACAGAGATGCTTGTGTCCCTTCAGCGGGGACACAGTGCGGTGGTTCCTGCAACGGGAACACCTTCTAGGGGCCTTCTGTCCTCCTTGAACAGGAGGGGACAACGGTCCCGCACAGTCCATCTTCTGATCTGCTGCTGCTTCTCTTCTCTGCTCACTGCTACTGACACGGGACTAACTAACTAACAGACACCTGAACGGCGTCACAAAGACAATGGTCTTACAGATCTAGAGTTTGTTCCAAGGTCGTCTGACTCTGGCCTATTAAAACCTGTGGGCAGATACATACTGGAATGTGTGGGAGTTGGGAAGTCTGGTAGAAAAAAAAGAATTCTGACCAAACATGACTGTACAAAATACTATATTGTTGCATAAATGGGCCAGGTTTTTATTTGATTTCTCACATTTTGTAGGATACAGTATCGGTTGAAAAATAAAACGAAACTTAGTGGTAGGAAAAGTTCTCAAATGTTTTACTTAAGTAAACGTCTCAATACTGCAATGTAAAAATACTAGTAAAAGTCCGGAATTAAACATTTACTTACAAAAGTATTGGTATCAAAATGTACTTAAAGTACCATAAGTAGAAATAACTCATTATGCAGAATGTGCCATTTCACAAGTTTTCAAATAATAATAATAATATATAATATAAAATGTATACAAATCTTTTGAAAATAGCAGATCTACAAGCTCACAATGTGTCGCATTGCGACGCATTGTGAGCTTGTAGATTGGCTAACTCTCGGCTGACTCTCCCCCAACCTGAAGGTAACCTCAAGGCAGTGGCATCTCTGTAGCTGTCACCAGCTTTCATGGCCATAGCAGGGGTCACCTAGTAGGGAGGAGATACCATGGGTCTTACTGTATGCTGTTAACATCAACAGCTGTACTTATCAATGTGGCTTTGTGTGTGTGTGTGTGTGTGTGTGTGTGTGTGTGTGTGTGTGTGTGTGTGTGTGTGTGTGTGTGTGTGTGTGTGTTTTATGATAGATAAAAGACCAGCCAGTCTGGGGTGATGTCCTTGTGATTAAGCCAGTGTGTGTCTGTAATTGTGACAATGGAATCTGAATCTCTCTCTCTCTCTCTCTCATCTCTCTCTCTCTCTCTCTCTCTCTCTCTCTCTCTCTCTCTCTCTCTCTCTCTCTCTCTCTCTCTCTCTCTCTCTCTCTCTCTCTCTCTCTCTCTCTCTCTCTCTCTCTCTCTCTCTCTCTCTCTCTCTCTGTGTGGAATCAAGAGAGACGAGGAACACAACAAATCCCCTGTGTTCATTTATTCATTTGTAACTTAGCGTGTACAAATGTAACCAAATGGACCTGTAACAGACAATTTAGTCACATTTGTAAACTCTCTGAGTTAACACAGTATTTTACTGTCAGTGGTGTAAAGTAACTAAGTACATTTACTCAAGTACTGTACTTAAGGACAATTTGAGGTACTTTTACTTTACTGGAGTATTTTCAATTTTCAGTGCTTTTAATTCTCCACTACTCCACTATCTCGAGACAATATTGTCCTTTTACTCCACTACAATTATTTGAAAACTTTAGTTTTGTAGATGTTGATTATTATTACAAAATATACATTAACCACTTCAGCCCTATATACATTTCGGCCATTTTAAAATAGCAGATCTACAAGCTCACAATGTGTTGCGATGCGACGCATTGCGATCTGCTATTTGCTAAATCTGCTATTTTCAAAACATATTTTGACATTTTATACATTTTGAACTTGTGAAACGGGACATTCTGCATAATATGGACTTTCTGCTTTTGGTGCTTTAAGCACATTTGATTCCACTACTTTTGTACTTTTACTCAAGTAAAGCCTACTTCTACATTGCAATATTGCTACTTTTACTTAAGTAAAGAATGTGAGTACTTTTTCACTGTTTACTGTGTGCACCTACATTAGGAGCCATCCCTTCTCTGTGGAGATATGGGATGCCCTTTGGCCTCAGCGTCACAGAGTGTCTCTGAACAAATCAGAGGTTAAAGTCTGCCCTGTGTGGCTCTCAGTGGAGTCACAATGAGCAGTTTGCTATGTTTTCCTTCACTACTGCCTGAGCTCGCCTCACTGCGTTTGTGGAAGCCAAACCACAGATAAGCCATATGCTTCCAGTGGACAAATTAAACCTCTACCGCGACAACTCTGCTCGGACTCGGAACATCATGAAGCTCCTGATCACCACCCTGCTGCTCCTCTGCCTGTCGGCGGCCATGTGTGCCGTGCTGTACAGACCTGTGGAAGCACCTGAGGAGCAGAAAACTATCGCTGTGGAGGCCCCGGTTGTGGAAGCCGCTGCTGTAGAAACCGTGGACCGCGCCGTGGCAGATGTGCCGCCTGTAGCGGAAGCTCTCGTCGATGGCGGGCCAGGGGGGCCTGAGGAGGCTGTAGCTGAGCCTGATGTCCAGACTGAGGACGCGCCAGAAGCTGTTGTCCCTGCTGCTGCCGAGGAGCCTTCTGATGAGAAGGTAGCTGAAGAGCCTGCAGCTGACGAACCGGTGGCTGAGGAACCTGAGATGAACAGCCCTCTGGTAGGGCCTGACACTGATGCTATGCTGGGGGATATGCCTGCTGCTGATGAGCCTGTTGCTGCAGATGTCCCTGAAACAGATGTCCCTGAAGCAGTAGTCCCTGAAGCAGAGGTCCCCGCTGCTGCAGATGTCCCTGAAGCAGTGGTCCCCGCTGCCGCAGATGTCGCAGAAGCAGATGTCCCTGCAACAGATGTCCCCGAAACAAGATGTCCCTGAAGCAGTTGCCGTTGAATCAGACGTCCCCGCAGCCGCAGATGACCTTGCTGCAGATGTCCCCACCACAGATGTCCCCAGCTGCAGATGTTCCGGTAGCTGATGTCCCTGAAGCAGATGTCCCCGAAGCAGATGTCCCCATTGCAGAGGTCCCAGAAGTCCCTGAAGAGACGTCCCCGTTGCAGAAGCCCCAGAAGCAGAAGTCCCTGAACCGGATGTCCCCGTTGCAGAAGTCTGCTAGAAGCGAAGTCCCTGAACCGATGTCCCTGAAACGATGTCCTGGCTGCTGCAGATGCAGAGGTGGACATGGAGACTGTGACAGATGAAGTGCTGGCTCACATGATGCATGCTCTGGAGGTGATGGACCACTCCCTCAGCGCATTGGACGAGGAGGAAGAATCCAGCTGGGCCTCGGTTCAATCAGAACTGGTTTCAGGCTCTCAACGGATACTTTACCTCTCTGGTGGAGATCGTTGGGGGGCAGGACGGTGTGTGTCAGTACCGCTGCAAAAATGGTATGAAACCTTTCAAGCCTTTTGACTGTGGATGTTCTTCAATCGCTCTAACTTTGTTAAAGTGTCTTGTCACATAGTCATTTCAGTAATTTTTTGTATTGTTAAATTGGCCTATCTAGATCAGTGTTGATTTCGTAGACTAAAACTCTGACAAAAAATGTTTGTTTTTCACTGACGAAAACAAAATAAAAACTAAGCTACGATGACTAAAACTAAGACAAAATAAAAGTCTAAGTAAAAGTAAAAACTAGACAAAAGGGCAGAGGGTCTAGTGGAGAAGAGATCCAGTAGAACTAAAAGACAAGTCATTTTATGTTTGGTTGCGCTCGGGTGTTGCGCTCTGAAAATAGCAGATCTACAAGCTCACAACGTGTCACGCTGCGACGCGTTGTGGGCTTGTAGATCTGCTTTTTTCAGCATGCAACCAAGTGTAAAATCAGCCATTACAACGCCATCAAGGCACCGCCAACATACACTTTAATTGACTAAATCAACTGTAGATTTAGTTGACTTTAATCTTATGATATTTAGTCGACTAAAACTAGACAAAAACTAAAACATTTCAGATGACTAAAATATGACTAAAACTAAATGGAATTTTATTCAACAGACTATGACTATGTCTGTCAAAATCAACACTGATCTAGATTGCCTTTGGCATGAAAACAAGTAAACTTTCTTTCTTGACACGCCAACCCTGCCCGAGTGTTTTCCTTTTTTTCTGTGACGGCTGTTTATCTGTGATTGATCACTTTAAAACCCATGGTCTGAGACATTATTGATAAGGCCACATGGCTTCAGAGATTACATGTTAACATGCAGTACATTGTGGTTATCAGTCGGGGAAGGCAGCTCTATGAACAAATCACTAGCTGTTACACAATTCATACAGAGCTGCTCCGACAGAGGTTATAGTCTATATAGATAAAGATGGGTACATCTTGATCTATGAATACACTGTGTACGTGGCATGTGTAACACCCTGTGTGAACCTAATCAAGTCGATTGAGGGAAAATCTTAAAGAGGCCTGCCTGAGACTGATGAGGATTAGTCCATTAACCCGTTCAATCCGGGAACGCATCCGTGTCATTTTAGATTTATTTGGGCTATTCAAAAATAGCAGATCTACGAGCTCATGAGCTCGTAGATCTGCTATTTTTGAAAAATCTTGAAAATCTTTGCAAATTTTTGAATATATATATATATATATACAGTATCTGTTTTTTATATCAGTGGTTCTCAAACTGTTTTCATGTAAAGGACCCCCAAAATGATAAGTGTTTGGCCGTGGACCCCCATTTCAAAATATGTTGTTCCAAGGACCCCCCAGAAGCAAAGATTTGAGTATATAATGAGTATATAATGAGTAAATATATTCAAAGATTTGCACAAAGTTTCAAGATTTTTCAAAAATAGCAGATCTACAAGCTCGAGCGTGTATATCTGCTATTTTTGAATAGCCAAAGTATAAAGTAATGTTTAAAGTGGGTAAAATCTAAAATGACAGATGCTTTCCTGGTCTTAATGGGTAATGCACCTATAATGTAAGGTCCATTTACCAACTAAACTAAATGGAGCCTTACTATTTCCACAGGTGAACCACCTCAGCCTCGCCCTGACTTCCAGATGCCAGAGCCTGATGGCTGCACTAACTCTCTACTTCCAGGGGGATTCCAGGTATATGACACTGTATGTGAACTAATACACACAATCTACTAACACTGTCAGGACAATTACTTGACGAATGTTTAATGCTGGGAGTGAACATATACATTTTAAGTTCCTGTTTATTGGTATCACTATGAAAACTAATTTTTCCACACTCAAAACCCACCTTTTCAGACTTGCATTCCCTACCTAACTCTAATCCCCATTTTCTACCTTTTATTTCTATAATTATTTTCTTTGTATTCTTGAGTTTTTAACCTTTTAACTAGTTTCTACTAATAAATATTTAATTTTGTTTCTGTAAAGCAACTTTGAGTACTTAGAAGAGCACTATATAAATTGTATGTATGTATGTAATAGGTTTTAAAGAACAAATACCAATATGGGTTTTTAAAGATTAAAGAGATAGTTCACCCCAAAAATTTCTTTTTTTCTATCAACACGCCCCATGAAGCCTTGAATTCATGGAGATTCTCGTTTTTGTCGCATTCCTAAGCCAATGATTTGATGACTGGTGGTGGCCCCAGTAGGAGACTCAAAGTCTCAACTTTGAGTCTCCTACCGGAGACATTAGCATCTTTCCGCCGGTCATAAAATTATTGTCTTAGGAATGCGAAAAAAAACTAAAAAAATCTCAAGGAATTCAAGGCTTCGTTTGGTGTGTAATTGATAGAAAATAAGTATTTTTTTTGGGTGAACTATTCCCTTAGTGTTTTGACAAGTGGGAAATTGCTGCTCCAGCCTTGAATATAATATGATAGATTCTACTGAGGTAGCCTACACTACAGTAATACTGTTCTCTTGAAACAGATTGATCTGGGACTCCCTGCCATGACGGCGTGCTGTGACAAGCTGGACACGTGCTACGACACATGTGGCACCAGCAAGCTCCGCTGTGACTCCAAGTTCCGCTGGTGTGTGCATGGCCTCTGCTCTGACCTCAAGAACAGTCTGGGCTTGGTTTCAAAGGTCCAAGGTAAGATGTTCTCACAATGTTTCCCACTAAGTTAGCCATGGATACTGCTTTGTAGAAAAGGCGACTTCAAACAAAGTATAAATGCCTTCAAACAGTGGTTCTCAAACATGTTCATGTCAGGGACCCCCAAATTGATATGTAATCGGCCGCGGACCCCCATCTGAAAATATTTTGTGCCAGGGATTGTGCAAGATTTGTGTTGTTATACATTTTCAAAATTGTCTCCACAGTTTTCAAGATGTTTCGAAAATAGCCGATCTACAAGCTCACAACATGTCATGGTGAAACACGTTGTGAGCTTGTAGATAGGCTATTTTCGAATCTCAAATAGGGTTGAAGTGTTTAAATTGTTCTTCATTTAGCTGGGGACCCCCATGAACCCGCACCTTGACGACCCCTCGGGGTCCCTATTTTGAGAACCACTGTGTCTTAAAAAAGATTTTTAAAGAAATACAAATTATTTATCCATCAATAACCCCTGTCCCCCCTTCCCCCCTCCTGTGTGCCTGTTGTTTGTTTGTCATCAGCCTGCGAGTCGATGGCGGATGTCTTATACAGGACGGTGTCAACGCTGGGCTGCAAACCCTACATGAACAGCCAGAGGGCAGCATGCTACTGTGCAGAAGAGGAGAGGGACGAGCTGTAAGACACTGAAAAATAACCCCTCAAACCAAACCTTTTACATTTCAAGGTCTCCCCTTAACTCTGACAGTGTACAAATGGAACCAAATGGACCCGTCAGGGTCCATTTGGTTCCATTTGTACACTGTCAGAGTTATAGACTTGGAAGGGTCAATTTAGACCCCGCCTAAAGGAACCCGTAACCGGAAGACTCGCCCAAAACACACTCGCCCCCTTTTGTTTCGCGGACTGCTCGCCCCCCAGTGGTTCTTTTATTCTTGTATTTGTTTTACTGAGGTTAAGATTAGGAATAAGGTTAGGTTTAGGCAAAGTTTTACTGAGGTTACGTTTAGGAATAAGGTTAGGTTTAGGCATAGTTTTACTGAGGTTACGTTTAGGAATACCTGGTAGCTACCGTTCCGAGGTCGCCGGATTTGACCCGGGGCGAGCGTGTTTTGGGGCGAGCGTTCTTGTGGAACCAACTTTGAGAACCAACGCCTTAAACTGCTCATTCAACTCACACACAGAGAGACAAATTAAAGAGTCAAAGGCATTTCCATGGAATACATTATTTATAGACTATTTGTCAAAGAGAAAATACTGTGCATATTTAGACAGAGAACAAAGAAGTCTCTCCGAGTTCACAGGCTTCAGAGAGTCAACGGTAGCGTGATATTTTCTGGTTAAAACAAAAAGGTAATTTTTTTGTGTGGAAAAAGTTAAAGCTATAATATTCTGCTAGTAATCATTGCTATAGTGTGTTTATTCAGTAACAGGTGTCTCCTCGACTCTCCGGTTCTTTAATAAACGGAAAATATTTTTTTAGGTTGGTTGCCAATGCAATTTCATCCAATCAGGAGAGAGTACCCATGAATCACTTCAATTTGATAGTGTTCCAGTTCCAATTTTGTCTGGTCATTCATTTGTGTCATCACTTCTAACATCACTTGTTTATCCTGATTGCTATCCCAACCTGAAAGTGGGCAAGACCCCTGTAACAAACATCCTATAGCAATGATTACCATCTATTTAACACATTTCTAACACAGAAATATCACTTACTGCACCTTTAAGAGGTCTCATATGGCAAATGCAAATGAGGGTGACTTTTTGGTTGTGTGAGTTTCATTTCATTTTTGACTGTATGCAGTATTAGAATATATTGAGTATTCAGTATCTGAATATGGCTAGGCTACTCCTTTTTCAGAGTATTTGTACAATGCTCATACATATGCAATATGCTTCCAGACGTACAATAACTGTTCTCCATGGTTTTAGTACAAGGCTATGACCTCATTAGCATATTATTTTGATAACTCCGCTGGCTATGACCTCATTACCATAAATTATTTTTGATAAAGTGGGACGTGATAGATAGTGCCTCTGTTTTCTTCTAACAGGTGATATGGTTTCATTAGAGAGGAGCTCATAGTGCTGCTTGTTTGTGTACAAATTATCAACTGAGCCAAGTTTCATGTCAATCCTCACTGTCGGGCGGAAAACGTGCATGTCCAAAATCTTTATTATTTTAAAAAACATTCATAAATAGTGAAAACAGCAGATCTACATGCTCACGACGCGTCGCAGTGTGACGCGTCGTGAGCTTGTAGATCTGCTGTTTTCACTTATTTGGTGCAACACTCTTGTATGACGAAGTAGTGGCATTCATTTACGGGGAGAAAAAAAACATATAAAAAGCAAAATATGGAGATAAGAGGTTTCTGCCCGACAGCAAACGAAACGTATTGACCTATTACTGCTGTGTCCAGTCCATGTTTGATGTAAATGTATGAGTGGCCTTGTTATTTTTCTGTGAATAAATGCATTACTAACTGTAATTCGCGTGAAATGATTGAGCATTAGTTGCTTGAGTGCAGAAGTGCAAGCATAATGTTTATGCCGGATTTAATACTTTGTCGTATGACGGAAATGCGGGCCGGAAAAATTGCAGACGACGTGCCGCGATGTCGTGAGCTTGTAGATCGGCAATTTTGGGGCGTGTGCCTCTGTCATAATATGACAGAGGCTAGCGCCCAAAAATTGCCGATTGACGAAGTATAAATCCGGCTTCATTGCCATCTCACTTCACCGCTATTTCTTTTCCATTTCACAGGAATATTCTATAACATTAGGCTACAATACGGAAATGAGACAGAAATGATGAAGTATTTTTCAAGGCATTACATTGGTGTGAAATAAACAATTTTCTCGACCTTGCTAAATGTCACAGTAATCAAGCTTGAGAAACGCCTCCGACAACAGTGACCTAGAAAACTATGTTGACTGGTTGTAGCTATAAATTAACCGCTATCTCTCCTCCAAATGATTTCTAATAGGGATGTCAGTCACTTTAATGAGACCAAATTGTGCAACTGGGCAAAGCGGCAAAGATAGCCTAGTAGTACAATTAACCAGAAAAAAATGCAGAGGAGTTTGTAATACTGTTGCATGTTTATGGGGCAATGCAGTGGATTATGAGAGAGCTAGCGTGCGCGTGTGTGTGTGTGTGTGTGTGTGTGTGTGTGTGTGTGTGTGTGTGTGTGTGTGTGTGTGTGTGTGTGTGTGTGTGTGTGTGTGTGTGTGTGTGTGTGTGTGTGTGTGTGTGTGTGTGGATTCGGTCAAATAAGTATAGGGTTTAAGTGTCTAGCGGTGCTTCATGGTGGCTTGGGTTGGGCAGCAGGACGTTGTTGTCAGGGCTCAGGGCAGGATGAAGATGGGGCCGCCACTGAGCACACGATGCTGGTCCTGGGGCCCGCCGTGCGCCCTCAGGCCCCTGCGCACGCGCCCCCCGCAGTGTTGAGCACAGCGGGAGTCTCCTTCACCGCACACCAACACCTGACAGTGCAAGAACACCTCCTGTATAAAAACACACACACGCACACGCACACGCACACACACACAGAAAAGTTTACTAGCAGTGTACAAGCTTTTTGAGAGAGATGGACAACCTTGCATCTAGGGCCGAAACTCTCAATTATTTTCTATCGATTACTTTTTCGATTAATTGAATGATCAAGAAGCGTGTTTACCTCTTATCTCCATATTCTAACTTTTTGTGTTTTTTCATAAATTAACGGCGTACTTGATCAGGTTTCCACCCGACAGAGACGATATACAACCATACAAAAAGTAATTATTAAGTAACTTTTTAACCACAACATATTAGTACTTTTGTGCACAATCATTTCCCAATAGAGACCCTTACAAAAAACCCTCACAAAAATATTTTAAGAGCTTTGAATGTGGCCTCTCTATCTTCAGACTTGGACCGTGCTGCATTGATAATGGTAATATTATATTATTGATCCGCTCATTTTGTGTGTCCGTTGCAAAAATAACGTTTGACAAAAATGTGCATCATAAGCCGGCATAATACGACCCCTGCAGTATATCGTCTCTGTTTCGGCTGGAAACCTCATATGTCCAAAACAACTGTTACTTTCCAGGATTCAAGTTCAAAAGCAAACAGACGCGTTTTGAGCTTGTGGATCTGCTACTTTTGATGCTTTTGTGTGACGCTGTAGTATGATGAAGTAGGGCATTCCTATAAGCCAATAATTTGATGCCCGGCCTACCTTAGGAATGCGACAAAAACAAAAAAATATCCATGAATTCAAGTCTTCATGGGGTGACTAATCGATAGAAAAAATCATTTCTGGGTGAACTATCCCTTTAATTTACGGGGGAAAAAATACACAAAAAGCTAGAATTTGGAGATAAGAGGTTTCTGCCTGACGGCGTCAATACACCGGGTTCGAAGTATAATTCTGCATAACAATAGTGCGGCCTCAACATTTCTACACGGATTATGCATTATTATTCTTATGCAGCACAAAAGACTAAGACTTAGCCTGGCCAGTTGGCTCCCAGCATGCATCTCTCTCTCTCTCACTCACCCGGCTGTCCTTGCCGATGAACTTGAACACGGGGACCTGGTAGTGTTTGGAGAGCTGGTCCCTGGATGAATACTGTCTCACCGTGTCATCAGAGATACAGCTGGGGGGGGGGGGGGGGGGGGGGGGGGGGGGGCAGAGGTTCAGCATACGATCAATATCTTAACATGTGTCGTTGACATTTTCATGTCAACGACCCCCTATAGTATATTATGTATTTGGCCGCGGACCCCCATCTGAAAATGTTTTGCACCAGGGACCCCAATAACATCAGATTTGTGTTGTTCATTTGTAAAATCTTTTTTAAAAATTGAACAAAAATAACAGATCTACATTACAAGTTGGTAAACTTGTAGAGCTGCTATTTTTGAATAGCCAAAGTATGAGATAGGGTTTATAGTGGTTGAACTGATTTTGATGCTACAGTAAGCCCGCCAGCCCGGCAGACCCCAAGTTACAGAACCAGTGTCTTAGCACAATACCCAGAGATCCTACGTGTGTATTTCTAACAAGCTGTTATTCCGTCACCATTTTAGCTGCCTCGGGGCTTTCTGAGCTGTCATGGTGTTGTCGGAAATTGGGGAGACAGATTATAGGCTTGCTTTGTTTGTCCTGTCCATTGAATAGCAAAACGAGAGGTGTCCCCGTGGATTCGGGCGGGGGATGACATTCAACCAGCATCGAGTGTTTTCCCATTTGCCTCTGATAAGGCGCGGCTCCGTGTTTCGATTTCTCTACCCAAGCCATTCTTCTGTTTGCTCCCAACATTAATCAGAGTGAAAGAACAGTGGCATTTTTCACTTGACTTTCCTCTGAGGGGAATGGAGATTTTCTGTCTTATAAGCATGAAGGTGCTTATTTGAAACTCTGGTACTGTAGAACACATACAGCCAGCCGTTGCCCCTGGACTTGTTGGCCACTCATTATAAAGGGCTGAACACATAGCAGGCCTGGAAGGTGCCGCTGCTGTTGCTGGGATTAATAACTAATACTACTTCTGCCATCGTGCCCCAGAGCAAGGCAGTTGTGTTGCAGTGGTTCAGGAGGTACAGTACTGTAGAGCGACAGCTTTGAGAAACGCAAGGTTCCCGGTTCGATCGTCTGGCACTGACACTGGGTTAGTGTCTGGCACTGACACTGACCCTGGGTTAGGGTTGAAGTGTCCTTGAGCAAAACACTGAACCCAGCTAACTGCACCCGGTGAGCAGGTTGGTGCCTTGCACCATCTGTGTGTGAATGTGTGTGTGTGTGTGAGTGTGTGTGTGTGAATGTGTGTGTGAACGTGTGTGTGAATGTGTGTGTGTGTGTGTGTGTGTGTGTGAATGTGTGTGTGAACGTGTGTGTGAACGTGTGTGTGTGAATGTAAAGCACATTGTGAAGTGCTTTGGATGAAGGCGCTATATAAATGCACCATTTACCATTATGCAAGGTTTGAGAAGCACTTTAATATAACGACCACACTGGGTGATATGCCAAGAAAAGATAATACTTCAGGGGTTGACACTAAGGTCTCAGAGGCACTTGCCCGTCGGGCAAGTACAGGTCATGTTCTACTTGCCCACAGGGTCTTGCCCACTTGCCCGAAAAGCAAAATTTTAATTACCGTTAACACTTATTTTTTACTTTCTACTTGCGAATTCTGGGGCTGCACGATAAAAAATGTCATACCTCAATATTTATGCCAAATATCTTGTAAATAGCTATGAATATGACTATGGGTTTACACTTGTTATTTATATTTTTCTCTTTGTACATCTCGTTGCATTCCCACTCAAAATGTGCACCTGCCCGGAAAAGTTTGAGACTCACTGCTCCGCTAACTCACCCGTCCTTGATGAGGTAATACTTCAGCGCCTGGTCGGCCGTGGCGGTGGGCGTGGCGAAGCAGCTCTCCACCAGCGCGGACAGGCCCTCCACCCTCTCCCCGACGGGCTCCACGCCGAAGAACAGCGAGTCCTGCAGACGGAGCTGCGGCGGGGCGCTGTAGGGCTCCGAGAACTCGGCGCTCTTGAAGAGCTCCAGCGAGAAGGGGAAGACGCCCGCGCTGTGGCCGGCCAGCTCCAGGGCGGAGCCGACCACCGGGGCCGCCCGGTAGCCGTTGTCCGACACCCGGTACTCCCGGGGGAACTCGCAGGTGACCGGGAGCAGCAGCTTGCTGGTGCGGACGATCATGTCGCGGCCGCTGCTGCCGGGGCTGGTCCTGGGGAGGCCCGTCACCAGGTTGGTGCCCACGATCTTGTCCTCTGTTACCTATGGGGGGAGGGGGGAGAGGAGACGAGAGGGAGGGGGAGACGTTCGGTTCATGTGGTTTTTCACTGACATTTCCAGGAGTTTGTAACGTTGAGCCAACACAAGGAAAAGCCTAATAGCCAGTGGTGTAAAGTAACTAAAATTTTGAGGTATTTTTTTACTTTACTGGAGTATTTCCAGTTTTCAGTACTTTTACTTCTACTCCATCACATCTCGGAGGCAAATATAGTACTTTTACTCCACTACAATTATTTGGAGACTTTAGTTACTTTGTAGATGTTTGATTATTATTACAAAACAGGCATAACTCACTTCAGCGCTATATACTGTACATTTTGGCCATTTGAAAATAGCCGATCTACAAGCTCACAATGTGTCACATTGTGAGCTTGTAGATCTGCAATTTTCAAAAGATTTTTGAGCGGTGCAACCGCTCCTATAAGAGGGTTTAGGACCCATCCGTGGCGAAAGTTTTTCTTTCCGTCGTGAAAATGTGTCTTTCGCTGTGACGCCATGCTGTGGAAAACACGCCCATAGGCTAAGCTCTGCAGGACGTGCCGTGATTGGCTAGCGAGACACATGATGAAATTAACTTCAAACTTCGCAGACGTGCTGTGATTGGCTAGCGAGACGCATGATGAAATTAATAATAATGTAAAAAATGTAAGCACGTCACTTCGCAGGACGTGCTGTGATTGGCTACCGAGATGCATGATGAAATTAATAACTCATAAATAGCACCGCTCACTTCACACTGGGTGTGATTTTTATACATTTTATACATTTGAATAGAGTATCTCTACATTGCAGTATTGATACTTTTGCAGTATTGAGGGGTCTCTACTCCTCTGGGGCCCAGAGAGCCCGGCGGAGGAGGGTGTTGCAGTCATGCGGTCAGTATAGTCTCTGGAGACAGACTGTCGGCGGCTCATACAATTTACAAATGCTTCCAGAGTTCCGCCATGCACAGGAAAAGTGCAATTTGGTTCTTCTGTATATCTAATTAGTCAAAGCATTATCTAGCTTGCTGCTCAGAAATTCAAAAAGATATTCTAAAGATATTTTTAAATGCATTTCCGTGAACGGAAGATGATAATACACTTCCTTTGCACCGCTTTCCAGGAGGCGTATAGTTACAGACTTTGTAGCATTTGAAGACTGTGGAACAGTTAGCTGGTTTAAAGCTGCACTATGTAACTTTCCTCTTCTACCCCGGATTTGAACCTGGTTTCCTACGCGTGTGCTAACATTTTTACCATTGAGCTAATAGAGCCTGCGTGCTTGCTCAGGGGATAAATTTAATCTTGACCGTCAGGTCAAAATTTGTGTCAGATCCTGTGTCTAGGTGAGACATGATCTACGTAAATGTCTCAATAGAAGAGCAGGGAGAAAAAATACAACCACCCCAATTGTATAAGTTATATTGTATTAACATACTCTGCCATACAGATTGCATTACAAAATTACATTTTATCCATAGAAATAATTACATAGTGCTGCTTTAATTTCAATTCATAAGATTATTGAGCCAATTTAACCAATTTCAACTTGGCATCCTTATTTTGCCATGTCATTATGTCACAAAAGAAATCCCCAAAAATATTTAAAATCAATCTTATATAATAGCTGACCTACACACTCACAACAATCAGTGGTGCAATGCATTGTGTGAGCTTATACTGTACATTGGATATTTTCCAGATTTTAGTGCTCTTTCTTTTTTTTTTAAAGCCATTTCACAACAAGGGGGCCCCGCAGCCAGAAACTACGGCCATTGGGGGTCCTTGGCATGGACAGGTTTGGGCCTCCCTGCTTGACACTCATAATCAAGGGTTGGATTGGAGGTAAGATCCCTGTGACATACGTCATGTCCAGGGGGTGTACTTGTACATGGCTGGAGGATGTACTTCAAGCTGACTCACAGTATAGGCCCATGGGCCACATGGCTTGGCAAGGCGTACTGCTACTTGTGCGATCTATGGAGATGTTGTACATCCATATAGTTTGAGTGGATATCCTGCCTTGAAGTGACTCTAAAAACGTTGGGTTTACCTTGAAAAGGCTGTCTGATAGGAACTGTTTTGTTGATACTTTCCCCAATGGTAAGTAGTTGGAGGCTTGCCTACATGGTAAGTAGTTGGAGGCTTGCCTACATGGTAAGTAGTTGGAGGCTTGCCTACATGGTAAGTAGTTGGAGGCTTGCCACCCTCTTGCCAAGATGGGAGATTGAAGGTAATAATGTCTGGACATAGACGAGTCTATGAGAGTCTAAGATCATCTCTCTAAAAAGTGAAAAATGCAGTAATTTCCTGATTTGTATCGTATTTTTGCATCATTTATGCAAATGTAGAGATTGCACGACTGCACCATTAATTTCTGGACATCACAAACGTGAACTCAGACTCTTGAATTACCTTTCTAAGTTAATTAGAAGCGAAATGATAGCGATCTCGAGTTTTTGGCGAATATTTAGCTAATTATGCAAATAACGCAAACTAAACGCAACAGAAGAAAATGGAGATATCTTTATTTGACTTTCTAAGAACCCCAAGTATCAAAATATACCACTCAACAAAGATAAATAGGTGACAATTACGGCCACCACAATTTGATGTATAGGCCCCCTGAAAAGTAGGCGTGACCGTGACCGATTTTATGGCCAGGAGTACTTTTTCACTAAAAAATAATGGTTGGAATGGATTCAGCACCCCCGAAAACCCATAATTAGACATCCCACAAGTTCATATTGGCCAATTTCGTGCCCTCCGGGTAACCCCAACTTTGATTGACTCCCACAAAGCTTCCCAAGGGTTGGGTTGGAACATATTCAGAAGTGATAGTAGACACTTTTATGAACACGTTTGTGAAGAAGGCTATTGGTAAGCATTTATTTTCCGTAATGATCAAACATTGGGCTAATTCTCCCTAACTACAACCCATGTCTGGTCTGTCGTGGAGCAGAACAGAGTAATTGGGAGATCGCAGGTGTATTTATACTGTGGTGATTGCAACAAGGATTGGCTGAGGTGAGTGGAGGCAGGTGTAGTGGATACGGGTGATTATGAATGGGGAGTGGCTATTGAGTGAAGGTATAGGTGTGGTAGACAGGGAAGCGATTGAGGACGGGGAGTGGCTGTGATAAGCAGAGGGTGGCGGCGATCGAACCGGGAAACCTTGCGTTTCTCAAAGCAGTCGCTCTACTTCCCGAGCCACTGCAACTCAAGTGCCTTGCTCTGGGGCACGATGGCAGTAGTTATAGTATTAGTTATTAATCCTGCAGCAACAACAGCGGCAGCAGCAGCAGCTTCCTGGCCTGCTATGTGTTCAGCCCTTTATAATGAGTGGCAACGGGCCGTATGTGTTCTACTGTACCAGGCTTTTAAATAAGCACCTTGATGCTTATAAGACAGAAAATCTCCATTTCCCTCAGAGGAAGGGCAAGAAGAATGTCTGTTTTTTTCACTCTGATTAATGCTGGGAGCAAACAGAAGAATGGGCTTGGGTATAGAAATCGAAACACGGAGCCGCGCCTTATCAGAAGCAAATGGGAAAACACTCGATGCTGGTTTAATGTCATCCACCGCCTGAATCCACAGGGACACCTCTCTCTCCTTTTGCTATTCAATGGACAGGACAAACAAAGCAATTTTGAAATTGACAAAAAAACACACAAAAAGTTACTATTTTACTTTTTAGGATTGAACTGTTTAGGATTTAGAAGACATTTGTAGAATCGGCCTCAGGTCTTAATGGGTTAACCCATTAACACATTGCGTGCCAATCGCGTAGATCTACGCAAACCTAAATAATTGCGCAGTGTGCCAGTCGCGTAGATCTATGCGAAGTGGTCTTTTTTCTTTTCTTTTTGTTGCAGGTTCACATTTCATTGTAGGCCTCCCTCGCAGTGACACATTTCATTGTAGGCCTCCCTCGCCACGACACATTTCATTGTAGCACACCCGGAAACGGAAATATCCGTATCCGGAGATTTTCGTTCCCACCCGCTTCCACTCAAAATCTTTCCCTAATCCTCCATTTTCTCGGTTGTTGTTTTTCTCCTCGCTGATCGCTGTTTAACATAAACCGCGACAACTTCAAAATGGACGATCGCCGATCGAACCGGTCTTCTCTGGGCAACTCACACAGCTACCCTGTGTGTCTACAAACAGTTTAACGCGCGATTTTAAGGTATTTAGCGAGGTCTGTGGCGACGTGAAAAAAACAAAAAAACAACAATAAATCGCTGGCACTGGTGAGTACATTATGATATTAAACTCTGGCGTGGAATGTGTTAAGACCGGGAAAGCATCTGTGTCATTTTAGATTTGAGCTATATATAGCAACCTAGGTTTTTCAAAAAACTCAGCGCTGCTAGCTCTTACATCTGCAATTGTTGAAAATGTTTTGAAAAATCTTGAAAGTGTTTGAAAAACATTGAATAATTTTGAAATCTTCTCTTCTGGGGGGGTCCCTGGCACAAAACAGTTTCAGATGGGGGGTCCCCGGCCAAGTACATGTAAATGTTTTGGCATGAAAACGTTTGAGAACTACAGCCTCAGGTCTTAATGGGTTCATACAGTATGTAAGCCCCTGCTCTGTGTGTGAGTGTGTGTGGGGGGGGGACGCAGCACTGACCTCCACCACCGTGCCGCAGGTCTTGAGGCTGAAGCTGAGGTTGATGTGGGTTCCGTTGGAGACCCCGCGGCACGAGGAGTTGGTCAGGAAGAGGTCCAGCCCTCCCACCAGGTCCTTGGGAACCGACACTTTGATGGAGCTGGACTCACACAGCACCGGCACTGCAAGCAGAGAGAGGGAAGGACACAGGTAGGGGTGGAAAAAAGTACTCAAACGTTTTACTTAAGTAAAAGTATCAATACTGCAATGTAGAAGTGCTCTGTTACTAAAAAGTAAAAGTCCGGAATTAATTTTTTTTTTAAGTCAATTAAAAAAAATATTGGTATCAAAATGTACTTAAAGTACCAGAAGTAGAAAGTACTCAGTCTGCAGAATGTCCCATTTCACAAGTTTTCAGACGTATAAAAATCATTAGAAAATAGTAGATCTACAAGCTCACAATGTGTCGCATCGCGACGCATTGTGAGCTTGTAGATCGGCTATTTTCAAATGGCCGAAATGTATATAGTCTAGGGCTGAAGTGGGCAATGTATAGGCTGTTTTGTAATAATAATCTAAATCTACAAAGTAACTAAGTAACTAAAGTTTTCAAATAATTGTAGTGGAGTGCAATATTTGCCTCTGAGATGTAGTGGAGTAGAAGTAAAAGTACTGAAAACTGGAAATACTCCAATAAAGTGAAAATACCTGAAAATTGTCCTTAAGTACGGTACTTGAGTAAATGTACTTAGTTACTTTAGACAGGCACGCTGAGGCATACACGGCATGATGGGAAACGGTCCAATTACCTGCTATCTAGTGCATGTCTTTCTGTCTGTCTGTCTGTCTGTCTGCCCCGCCCGCCTGTCTAGCTAGCTGTCTGTGAAGTTGTTTGTGTGCTGCTGTTGTTTCTGTCAGTCTCTCTTTCATTCTGTATAGTACACTCACACACAGGTGGACTTTTATTTTATTCCCGAGAGAAGCTTTGATAACAGGAAAAGTAGAGAGTAGAAAACAACAACAGTACAGTACACAGATTTTGACAGCAAATTTTTGTCCAGTTTTAGTCATAGTCTTTTGAAGGAAATTCCATTTAGTTTTAGTCATATTTTCGTCATCTGAAATGTTTTACTGTTAGTCTAGTTTTAGTCGACTAAATATCATAAGATTATAATCGACTAAATCTACAGTTGATTCACTCGACTAAAATGTATGTTGGCGGTGCCTTGATGGCGTCGTAAAGGCTGATTTCACACTTGGTTGCATGCTGAAAATAGCCGATCTACAAGCTCTGCGACGCCTTGTGAGCTTGTAGATCTGCTATTTTCAGGGCGCAACACCCGAGCGCAACCAAGCATAAAATGACTTGTCTTTTAGTTACTACTGGATTTAGTTACACTAGTCCCTCACTAACATTTTAGTCTAGTTTTGTTGACGAAACTGACAATATATTTAGTCTTAGTTTTAGTCATCATATCGTAATTTAGGATTCGTCAGTGAAAAAAGGTAGTCCACACACACACACACACACACACCCCCACACACACACACACACACACACACACACACACACACACACCCCCACACACACACACACACACACACACACACACACACACACACACACACACACACACACACACACACACACACACACACACACACACACACACACCAATCTCACCCTGACATGCGCGTCTATCCTCTCCCAGCTCCAGCCCGCGAGGACAATGGCACTGATAGGCTGATAGGCCATGGCTGACCAGCAGTGCAGAGCAGCCATGGCTGCAGCCTCCATTGTTGGCGTGACAGCCAGCTATCTCTGCAAGAGAGGAGGAAAAAAACACACACAAGGATAAAGCCACGCCACGCGGTCTCATCACCAAGTCACCTCACCTCAGCACAGCAGCACCACATGGTGAATATTAAAACACAGGGAACATTGCCTTTACCTTTGCAGTTGCGTGTATCTTCAGCCAGCACGCGGCCCGGCCCGCACTCACAGCGCCTGGAGCCTTTGGTGTTGACACACACCTCCGCACACCCCCCGTTGTCCTTCTCACATTCGTTCACATCTGAACGCACAACACAACACAACACAACACAACACAACACAACACAACACAACACAACACAACACAGCACAACACAACACAGCAGCATGAAATGTTAATGCTTTTAGTTTGGTTTCTATGTTCCTCCCAAAACAAACTGATTCGACTGCTTCTCGGCCTGGGGCCCATGACCCACTTTTTTCCCACACATTTTGCTAGGATTCCTAGGATGGCTCAGGGTAGAAGACAGGGTCAAACAATAAAAAATGGGATTGGCTTTCAAAATAATCGATGCGACTTTGCCCTCAATGCCCTCAATACCCACATATCTGACTAAATACCTCCCAAAAATGTGCGACAAGCCCACAGCCATAATACTTGAGGGAGCGTAAACAACGATCTGGTAACACCCACTTATAGAACAAACATGGGTCAATTCTCCTTCTACAGCACTGCCACCCAAGTGTGGAATGCCTTGACCCCATCCCTCACAAAATTTAGATCACTTTCACAATTAAAACAGCCCTGAAAATTCACCTTTCAGGAGGCCAAAGGGGAAGGTAGTTATTTATCACTTCTCCCTTAGACAGGGGACCCCCCCCCCCTGCCTTTTTTTCCCTACTCTGTATGTATAGAGCACCGAAGTCCTGACGTGACTCGTTCATCCCCAGGTTTGCGGAAGTAATTTCTCTATGGAGAATAACATTGGGTCATCTTAGAATCGTCTCATATAAGAATTGTGGTCCAAAAATAAACACCGCGTGTCGGCGTTATTGTCAGGGAGGAGGTTCTGTATCGTTTATGATAGTCAGTCACTTATATTTGATACAGTCTGTTTCTGGCGAAAATGTAACTAATTCGGCGGAAGTAACATTAGCGTTTTCTCACCGTCAGTTGATGCTTCATATCCATAAGAGTCAACACGCCGGGGTCATTTGTTTATTTTTGGAACACAGTTCTTATTTGACGCGATATTAAATACGTCTATGGGATTCAGAACGGGGGTGGAAAACTGCGAACCAGGTAGACAAACAAAGGATGTGTAAATGACGTCAGACTTCGGCGGTCTATAGTGTTTTATATTTGTGATGATATTGAATGTTTGGTGCTATTTTATATGTTGATGAATTAAATACCTAGGACCCCAATGGAAACAAGACTGCAAGGACTTTTTGGGTGTTTTTACATTTCTATCTAATAAAATATTCAATCAAATGGAGTTTACCAGATCATGCTATATTGCTATTGTCAGTATGCTCGCTGTAAATGGCCGCAAGCACATTATGCCACACAGGAGGAGTGACTAAAATACTTTCCTCCGACTGTCATAACTTTCTTTGATTACCATTCATCTTTAGCATCCGTCCTTGTTACCGATGTAAAATTAAATTAAATACCATATGGCTGCAACAGACACAAAGGGGGGGGGGTGAATTGTCTGGAGCCAAAGAGAGTGTGCTGGCATTCATGATAAGATTGAGGAGACATTATTGGCAGACAAAGTAAAAAAGAAGGCATCAGTCGTTTCCAGTGGTGTAAAGTGACTAAGTACATTTACTCAAATGTTGAGGTATTTGAGTATTTCCAATTTCCAGTACTTTTACTCCACTACATCTCAGAGGCACATTTTTTTACTTTTACTCCACTACAATTATTTGAAATCTTTAGTTACTAGTTACTTCTTTTTACAAAACATACATTAACCACTTCAGCCCATATACAATTCGGCCATTTGAAAATAGCCGATCTACAAGCTCACAATGAGCTTGTTCTACGAGCTTGATCTACAAGCTTTGTGAGCTTGTAGATCTGCTATTTTCAAAAGATTTTTTATACATTTTACATATTTAAAAACTTGTGAAATGGGATATTCTGCATAATGAGTACTTTCTACTTTTGGTTAAGTATATTTTGATACCAATATTTTGTACTTTTACTCAAGTATGTTTTGTGCTCCGGACTTTTACTTGTAACAGAGTATTTCTACGTTGCAGTTATTGATACTTTTACTTAAGTACAAAATGTGAGTACTTTTTCCACCACTGATGAATTGTCTGGAGCCAAAGAGAGTGTGCTGGCATTCATGATGAGATTGAGGAGACATTGGCAGACAAAGTGATAAAGAAGGCATCAGTCGTTCCACAGCGTGGGCCCACTGACACATTTGGTCCATGAGTGAACGCAGTGATGAAGGGAGCGTTGTGCGGTGCGGGGTTTCTCATAGTGTATTTGTCACCCCTCATTAACCCTACTGTGTGTCTCCGTCTCTGTGAAGCCTCGTTCATACAAGTTCTCTCTGACAGCTGGAGTCTGGTGGTCCCCAACAACTACTGCCACCCTGTTCAACACCCTCCCCCACTGACAATCCTGCTGCCACCCCCCCTCTATTGCCATCCTCCTGCCACCTCCCGCTATATTGCCACTCTGCTGCCACCCCCCCCTAACTGCCACCCTGCACAAAGGAAGGAGGAATCTTTACTTTACTGGAGTATTTCCAATTTTCAATACTTTTACTTCTACTCCACTACATCTCTGAGGCAAATATTGTACTTTTATGGGGGGAGTCTGGTGCAACGCTCAGGTGCCCGGCCAGGAGGCCACCCACAGAGCCTAGTCCCTCCACGTACCAGAGCCTCTGCTCTCCCCAGTCCCGGCAGAGTAGTTCCGGAGAAGCGGATTGAGTGGCCCTGTCTTTCCCTAAGAGGACTGACCGTGGGTAGCTACTGGGACGTAAGTCGGGGCTTGATCAACCCCGGCTGGGTCACCTGGGCGAGGGTGTATGTTGCGAGACCCGAAACACCCGATGACCCCAGGCTACAACACTGATGAAACGTCCCAGGTGCATCTATGTGATGTTTTTCTTTCTTTATTATACATAGGCTATTTGAAAATAGCTCACAATATAGCTCACAACGCGTCCCATCGCGACGCGTTGTGAGCTTGTAGATCTGCTATTTTCAAACATTTTATACTGTTACTTTTGCTAATTTAAGTATATTTTGATGCCAATACTTTTGTACTTTTACTCAAGTACATTTTGAATTCCAGACTTTTACTTGTAACAGAGTATTTCTACATTGCAGTGTTGATACTTTTACTTAAGTAAACACATGTGAGTACTTTTTCCACCACTGCCATCCTCCTGCCACCTCCCACTAGCGCCACCCTGCTGCCATCCTGGGCGTCCATAGCTGAATGGGTAGAGACTGAGAGGCCATCTGGGAATCAGAAGGTCCCCTGGTTTGCTCCAACTAAGGTCCCAGTCTATGCGTTGTAACCTCTAGACTGTGACAAAAACTAAATACCCTAAAGGAGTGGGTACCATATTAATTAATTCATTCCCCCCCACACCCCCTGCTGACATCCTGTTGGCACGCTCTGCTCAACGCTGAGTCAGCAAATACACAGTAAAATCCTTTGTGTTCATTTAAGGGTACTGGGCAGTGGGTACTGAGCATGCCAGCGTTGGCTCAGATACAGTATGAACCAATAATATTAGTCAGAGTACTGTAGAACATAATCACATTATCCTGTGGACTGTTTGGCTTGTCGGATGCTGCAAATGTGTTGTTTCCATGGCGATATTGGGAACGTTCCCACTTGTCCATAGAGATAAGCTATCACTAAGGCATTGAAGCATGTTAGCGAGCAGCACACCGTCGTACTAAACAGTATAAATAGGTTGAAATGAAGATGCATCCTGAACACGACGGGAAGTGTCGATAACAAGAAGGCCAAATGAAACATAAAATACGGTTTATTTATTATTTTCTCTCAAAACATTCTGTTTCTCTCAGGAAACTTTCCCAGCCTGACTGTTCCTCATCCATGTTGTCTCCCTTATCTCCCTGAGTCATGCTTGATGCTCTGTCATACAATGGCGTCTCTCACCGAAAATGTATATCATACAGTATCTGTTCTTTGGCTATTTACCCATTTATCTGTTCTCAGCTCTCTTATCCTCTCTCTCTCTCTCTCTCGCTCTCTCTCTCTCTCTCTCTCTCTCAGACTCACCCAGGCAGGTCTGTCCATCAGCTCCCAGCACGGTCCCAGGGGCACAGCGACACTCCGCTTCGGGACACGGTCGACCCCTGCACTCCACCTCATCACAGATGTCATAGAAATCTGCACAACACAACGCACACTTAGAACCCCCCAAAAAGATACGGTATGTTCTGTGCAAATAAGAAGCACATATCGACCCACTGAGTGACAGTGTACATTGAATGCACACACATGTAATTGAGCTGTAATTATCCTCATTAATGCTCATTATAAGATGGTACCATTTTTGTCTACTACTGCAGTGTGGCTGTGGACAGTTCAGAAACCTGCTTACCAGTGACATCATCGATGGGGATTCCAAGCTAATAGGAAGTACAGTACATCCTTTCTCTTCCAGGAAAGTTAGCATGCTGAAATAGAAGCCATTGTTCTTGCATCAATAGAAATAAAATAAAACGTTTGTAATGACCACTGATGATGATATCAATGGATATACAGCTCACCTCTGAGACACAGAACGAGTATAGACAGAAATGGTAGCATCTCATAATGAGCAGGAGCGGATTAACCCTTTGGGGTGCCTTGCCTGTGCTACAACCCGTTTTGGTGCCCCCAGGACTGTTTTGTCAGCGGGGGGGGGGGGAGTTTGGGGGGCGACCCCATCAATATTTCGCCGGCCATTTCACGATAATACAGTCTGCAGCACACACACAGACACACACACAGACACACACACATACGTGACGTCGACCAACTAGTAAAATTATATTAATAATAGATACATTTTGGAGGATGGTGCCCCCCTGAAGTTGGTGCCCTGTGCTGCAGCACCTAAAGCCCTTCCATTAAGCCCCCACTGATAATGAGCATTAATGAAGAGCAATTATATGAATATAAGGTTGAAAATGGGTTGGGGTTAAGGTAAAGGATTACTTCACCCATTTTCAACCTATAATTGGTCGTCACTAATGCTAATTATAAGATGGAGCTAAACAAAAACTATACAAAATTAACTCTGGATTTTGTGTACTTTTTTTTCTTGTTTTATAATTTCCTCACTCACGGCCACAGTAGACGTGGAAGCAGACGGAGGGCCTGGGCAGACGGTAGACGTAGTAACCCCCGGGGCAGGCCTTCACGTCCACGCTGGCGTTCCACTGGCAGCAGTTGTCGCCGAAGCTGGCGCAGACGGGCCGGGTGACGATGCCGTCGCGGGCGTCCGGGTGGCTGCCGTTGAGCCAGATGGGCGCGTGCGTGCCGCAGTGGTTCTCGGAGATGCAGAAGGTGGGCATGGCGTCGCCCGCCATGCCCGTGAAGCGGTACCACTCTCCGGACACGTGGCTGTCGCACAGGGGCACGCCTTTGGACTGGTTGACGTGGAACTCCGTGTTCCTCCAGGGCTCGTTGAGGCTGATGTACGCGGAGCACGGGTCCAGGGCTGTGACGGACAGACAGATGGAGGAGAGAATTAGAAATAAGGCTGGAAGCGGTGCCGTTGTAAAAAAAAGAGATGCACAATTAATTGGCCGAGTAATACACAGTCAGTGGTGGCCAAATCACTGACTGTGCGATGCGACGCATTGTGAGCTTGTAAATCTGCTATTTTCAAAAGATTTGTATACATTTAGATTTTTTTTTTTTTTTTTTACTTGTGAGTACTTTCTACTTTTGGTACTTTAAGTACATTTTGATACCAATACTTTAGGACTTTTACTCAAGTAAATGTTGAATTCTGGACTATTAACAGAGTATTTCTACATTGCAGTATTGACACTTTTACTTAAGTAAAAAATTTGAGTACTTTTTCCACCACTGGAGATGAGCAACACAAATGCAGTAATGAAGCTTGAGGTGTTTTAGTTCGTTATCCGTTTGATCATTGTTTGTGAATTATAATGAAATGTAAAAGTGTCCTGTAAGTCCCTATGGGCTGGGCTTCCTTGGAAGCATGACACTTTAATAAAGAAAAATCTAATCATGTACTGTACCTGTCAGGGCCAACACATGGGTCTAAAGTACACTCTCGGTTCTTTATT
This sequence comes from Gymnoscopelus braueri, assembly GCF_963280865.1. Lineage (NCBI taxonomy): Eukaryota > Metazoa > Chordata > Actinopteri > Myctophiformes > Myctophidae > Gymnoscopelus > Gymnoscopelus braueri. The sequence continues at coordinate 7,997,655 of NC_137619.1, read as the reverse complement.
TAACTACTTACTGTAAGCCAGCTGTATGTGCCAGCTGTCATCGCGAGACTGTCAAACGTTCGGAGCCAGTCAACCAATTATTGACCTGTCAGAAACGTACTCTATGCGCTTTAGATACCTCAACAAAAGACGAATATGTGCAAATTGGAAAACCAAGTGTGTATGTCTTCTTTTATTTCCTGAACCGATTATTCTTTGTTCATAAGCTAATCCACCCAGTTCTCGTTGACCTTTTGGTTTTAGGAATAACTTAGCATTTGTAATCTTTTATTCAGGTAGATGGGCTTTCTAATGAGGCCAAGAATGTTAAATGATTTCCTTGTAGTATGGTTATTTGTAAGGTCACTCTCTTTTGTTAGAGTTTCAGGCAGCAGTCTAGGTGTAAATTGAACTGTCTATAAATAAAGTAGTTTTTGCTCCAGGAGAGAGGGGGGGGGGCATGCTGCCACAAACACCTTTTGTTGTGCCTTTTGTTTGAGTAATTATGAAGTTATTTTCCTTGTAACTTTTTGTTATGTTTGCCTGAGTTATACTTGAAAGGAAGAGCACTGTCAATAAATACCTCTGCCACCAGACTATTCTACAGGGCTATACCCCATGTTTCTATACTGTAAATACCATGACAATGTAAAGCATACTTGGCCATACATACAGTATAACCATGGCTACTGACAATAGAAAAGGTGAAAAACATCACGGTCACATTTTTAGCTGTGATCTTGCAGCTAGTATGAATCATTCTCTACGTCCAAACATTATTCAAGCACAAACCAAGGGCTGCAGTGCAGTTTATCACGGACTATGTGCTTGTTCACGTGAAAACCAGAAAACAGAATGTTTCGATGATTTTAGCTGCGACTATACAGCTTGTAGGCCAGCGGTGGGAAACTTTGATGATGGAGAGGGCCACTATATTTCCACACTCACTCCAGAGGGCCACATTGCATATAATGTCTCTGTCTCTGTCATTCTATGTCACACAAAAGTAGCAAAAATAGCCGATCTACAAGCTCAAAACGCGTCGCAGTGCGACGCGTTTTGAGCTTGAAGATCTGCTATTTTTTGCTATTTTTTTATTGGAATCCAGAATTTGTTTTAGCTATTAGCCATATTGTGTGTCTCCGTCTATTTTTTTATTGGAATCCTGAAAAGTAACATTTTTTATCTAATTTCAAATGCATTTAGTTATACTTATGTTAACTTTATGAACTTAAATACAAATACATTGGACATAAAAAAGACAATAGACTTTTAACACTAGTCATTAAGCTACTAATATAGACTGAAGTAATTAAAGCGGGTCATGTTAGCATGTTTGGAATTGTAACAGCTGAAATCAATAATCCGATATTAACCTGCCGCATTAAGTGAAGGTGGGGGCCGCCAGTTGCCCATGTATTTTGTAGGCGGAAGAAGTACTCAGATTTAGTTTACCTATAAGTAAAAGTAGCAATACCACAATATGGTAAATCCTGTATTCCAAATTGCACTTAAAGTACAAAAAAAATATCCTTCCAGTACTCCTGCAGAGTGGCCCATTTTACACTCATATTGGATTGTAATTAGCGAGGCATTAATCCCTGCAGACAGATGTTCAATTTATAATGAATTTATTTTTAACCAAATGGGTTCCCACATTAGTGCATTAATGTGTTCATCACTGTAATGTTACAGCTGGTGAACGTGGGGCTGATTTTAATTACTTTTTTGTGCTGCTGGGTAACAGTACATAATCAGTACCATGAATGTTAATGTTTGATCTGCAAAGTAACTAGCAGTCTAACTATAGCTGTCAAGTAATTGTAGTGGAGTAAAAATATAATTTGCCTCGAGATGTATTGTATTGGAGAGTATATAAAGTATAGAAAAAAGGGAAATAGACAAGTACAGTAGGCGCTGAGTAAATGTACTTAAGTTACTCTCCACCACTGCCTGTAGGCTAAGCCACTGTCCATCACGTCCGTCTGTCCAGAAATGTCAAGGGCAAAAACAGAGCTCACCCATTCTTGAAAATTGGGACATATCATGTCCTATCAAAACATTTCAAATTATTACACACACTAAAAACAAATAAAAACAAAAATATATAAGGATTTATATGAATTACATAATGATTTATTCAATCTTTTGGGCTAGTTTCCTTTTTTTACAAAAATAGATAAATAGATAACATAGGTGTAAGAATCACTATTATCATCATCTTTGTTTAAAGATGTATTTGTTGTAAAAATAAATAAAAAAAAAGTTTAAAGTTGTGTCGTGTCCAAGATCTTTGTCAACTCCGTCAGATTTCTACAAAAACATAATTTAATCCGGCATAAACAGGCATTGCTATATCCCAAGGTCCCCCATCTCACTTCCTGGTTTAAGAAAAGGCAGAAAAGCTGCTGAAGCTATTGTAAGCTTTCTGTTTGTGCATAGATGCATCAAATAATATTGCTATCAGATGTGTCTCAACCATAACATGTCAACTTCATCCTCCTTCAGTCCTTCTAAGTCCAAACGAAATGAATATTATGGTTTTAAATGTGTAATTGTATTAGCATTACGAGAACTCTGAGCATTGAAAAAATAAATTGGCTACTCACTAAGAGTAGCTGTTGAATGAAATATTTTTTGTCAACTCTGTAAGACTCCTTAAGATGTCAACTCCGTCAGATATGCCATCTTATGGAGTTGACATCTAATTTAAAAAAAAACTGTGGGAGGTTGGCCCATGATTTAATAGTCAACACTTTGATCTTTAAAAATATATTTTCCCGGCATAATTGAAGAGTTTATTTTCTTTTTTAATAAAATGTAAGGTTTTGTCCCAATTCTCAAGAATGGGTGAGCTATAGTCACACTACTTTCAGCGAGTGACACAGTCACACGAAATATAATGAACAGCTTATTTCCAGCCATTTCTTTCAGGCTTGGAACAAAGTCCTCTGGACTGCCAAGATAAAGCAGCACCACATTTGTCTCGTCAATTCCAATCTAAGCAACAGCTGTCTCCAACAAAGAGACAGCAGGTCTTTACCCAGAATGTCAATAGAATCCTGGCTATTTGTGGCGCATCAGGAGAACAACTAAATGAGCAAAGAAAGAAAGTGATGCAGAACAACAATTGATATCGTCCCCTTTTCTCCATGCTCTCCATTGCCTCCCAATGATCTAATTAAGAGATATAATTAAGCCAGAGGAAGGCCATGCTATATCCAAGAATGATGGGATTGTGTGCGAGGGCAAGAGTGAGTGTTAATCACTGGATATCAGTAGAGGAACAAACAAATAGGAGAGTGATCTCCCGAGCAGTAAAGATTCTCTGACAGGACAGAATCCCAAAAAGACAACCATCACTCACTCTGATAGTCTCTTACCCTTCACTCTCTCTCTCTGGCCCTCCAATCACTAATGGACAATCCATCTAGCCCTGATTACAGCACAGAGATCAATCCGTAGCCTGGGTGACAGCGTAAATGGCTGTTCTTCTGAGACACACCACTGACCAACTGTGCACAGTGGTGGAAAGTAACTGATTGATTGATTGAAATACTTTATTTAGAAAGACATTGAAAAGGTACATGGAAGTGCAGCCCACAATACAAGGTCCTCTAAACTGGATCGCCCATAAAAGCACAATGGCTTATTTAAAATGAGATCCCCCACGCACTCAAACCATGATGACATTTAAGAAAAGAGACAAATACACACTAGCCTACTATGCAGAACAAACAGCTTACAGGTTACTGGTATGAAAAACAAGAAATATGTACAATAAACAGTTCGAGGAGGGCGGGTGGCGGGGTTAAGTTTGAGGTATTTGTACTTGAGTAGCAAAAATTTCCAATACTTTTACTTCTACTCCACTATACATCTCAGAGGCAAATATTGTTCTTTTACTCCTCTACACTTATTTGAAAACTTTAGTTACTAGTTAGTTTCAAGATTTTGATTATTATTACAAAACATACACTAACCACTTCAGCCCTATATTCACCTGTTTCCTAGGCTGTGTGTTTTCCACTTCCTGTCGGATTTCATTTGATATCATTAGTCATCTGACCAGTTTCATTGGATTTCATTGGATCAAATCAACAGGAAGTGGAAAACACACAGGAAGTGGAAAGCCTAGGAAACAGGTGAATACATTTCAGCCATTTGAAAATAGCCGATCTACAGTACAAGCTCACAATGTGTCGCATCGTAAGGCATTGTGAGCTTGTAGATCTGCTATTTTCAAAAGATTGTTATACATTTTGAACTTGTGAAATGGGACATTCTGCACAATGAGCACTTTTACTTTTGGTACTTTAAGTATATTTTGATGCCAATACTTTTGTACTTTTACTCGAGTAAATTTTGATTACCGGACTTTTACTTGTAACAGAGTATTTCTACACTGCAGTATTGATACTTTTACTTAAGTAAAAGACGTACTTTTTCCACCACTGCTGATTACAGCACAGAGATCAATCCGTGGCCTAGGTGACAGCGTAAATGGCTGTTTTTCGGAGACACACCACTGACCAACTGAGCAAGCACAGCCCAGCTGTGGTTAGAGGACGCTGCTGACTCAAGTGGATGCATGCTAATTGAGGCTCTAAATCTTCTATAGGGGAGAGATCGAGCTGCAACTTAATATCATCATTAAGGGAACAAAGAAGCTTTCCAGGTCCGTACAAATGAGGCCTTGTGAAGGCTAGCAATACTATGGATCCACACGACACTTCACTTCATTGTCTTCATAATGAATCCATCCGTTTGTCATGCCGTAGTAATCTATAGTGAACTATAGTGCTGTGGTGGAGATAACAGCACTGTGCTCCGTTTGGGTGCTAAATAATTCTGGGTTTGTCTCAAGGTTCATCCCGGTGTGAACGCCACTTAAAGCCAGATTCCATAATCTGGCCTTAAGTTTCTGTCCCCTGATCTCTCCTTTGCAGTAACACACAAGGCAGTAACAGCTCAACAGTAGTGTGTTACTATATTTGTGTGTTTACCTTTTGATTCACGCACATCGCTTGTAAAGGAGAAAGTTATTGCGCAACTATAAAACTTCATCTCTGGATTCACTCACTGAAAGTCTAATTTATGATTATGTGGTATTATATACAACACATGGTTTGGTTCACATCATAAGATTAACAGTAGGGATGCACCGATATATCCGCCACATATCGGTATCGGACGATATTTGCCCTTATCGGTCAATATCGTCTTTTCTTTTTTTTCTGGTTAAAGTTACAGGAGTTTTTACTCTATGGTGTTTGTGATATGAAATGTAAGCTTACCATAATCACAGTAAACATTATCATGTCATATTCAAGGCCTCCTTTTTTTACCAACTCCAATCACTTCAGTTGAGCACAGCTGAGGTGTGTGAGTGTGTGTCACTGTCCAGCTGACACTCGTTGACACTCGTTAACGTTACTTGCATCAAGGCAATTATGTCGTTTTTCTGCAGATTCTGAACAGTTATTTCTTATAATGAAGATGTATTTGTTTCCCTGGCACTAAAGGGAAAATAAATAAATAAATAATCAAATATCGGTATCAGTATCGGCTAAATTGTTATTTTAAACTTCGGTATCGGCCAAGAATTTCCATACCGGTGCATCCCTAATTAACAACACTGGTTACTTAGCGATGAGTAAAAATTGTCAGACCTATGACTTCACAATGACAACTGTGATGAAAAGTATACATAACTATGGGGCCTTTTCTACATGTGTCCATATAGCGGAACCATCATTTCCAAGGACCCCCACATTTATATGTATTTGGCCAAAGACCAAATACGTTGTGCCAGGGAGAGAAGGTTTGTGTTGTTAAACATTTTCAAATGTACTAACTTTTTCCCCCCCACAAATGTTCAAGATTCTTCAAAATGTAGTATAAAATTAATAAATAGGGTATACAAAATAAGGGACCCCCTGGAATCGCCTCAAGTACCCCCTGGGGCTCCCCGGACCCCCACTTTGAGAACAACATACTGTCCTAAAAGATGTGCTGAGACAAGCATTAATTCCTTCTGAGATGAATAGTTCAGAAGAAATATACGACGATGTGTTACTCAATAGTTGACCTTCTTGACCTTGACCTTTGATCTCCAAAAACCATACATCTGATATTGAGAGCCTGTCTCCTGCTCAGCTTCTTTCCCCAGACGAGTAACACATATAAATATAAATCCGTCCCCCGTGACCAGAACGCACTCCTGCTTTTTAACTGCGCATATCAATTATATTTTTTATGTAACCGCTAATTTATTGCTCTACCCTTTTTTAATTGCATTTTTATATTCTTAGAGCCATTACATTTTTATATCCACACCTGCACCAAGAGATGTGCCTTGTGCAACTTGATGAATAAAGTCTAAAACCACCCTCTAGTCCACAATGGCTGAGAGAAGTAACGTCCTTTTTAAAATTAGAAAGGATCAGATATTCTACCAGAGGTAATCTGACTACATTCCAAAATAAACGGGATCCTTTCTTGACATTTTTTAACTCCATATAATCCCCTCTCACTGAATGATTAAGCCCCCCTCTCTCTTCTCCTCTCTTTCTACCTCTCCTTCTCTACTTCCTTTTCTATTTCTCTCTTTCTATTTGGTCTTTGCTTTCATATTCTTTGTTTTCAAAAGCAAGATTATGTGCCATGTTCTTCAAATATAAATTGATTTAAAATGTCCTTCTTACTTTCTGATCTTTTTTATTTTTATTTGTATTATTTAAAAAAAAAGTGAAAACATTTAAGGAAGTAGGCAAGACAAACGATTCCTCGTTGATGATGGAAAGTTGTCACTTAATGTGTACCTAATAAGCTTGATATGTGCAATCATGCAGCATTTCTTTGTGTTCTTATGTATGTAGTCACCATGTCAATCTGTCCGCTATGACTCAATACACCGTCTCACTATCAAATCACATGAAGATTCATTAGATCTCTAGTTCGATATCTTCAGACTTTTTTTTTCTTAATATTTGTATTTGAAGTTAGCCACAAAAGCAGTTCATAACACTGCTCAAAATAATTAAGGGAAGACTTTGATCCCTTAATTCTTTTCAGCAGTTTTTGTTAGCAGTATGTACAGTTCATGAAAACTAAAAATAATTAAGGGATCAAAGTGTTCCCTACATTTCTTTGAGCAGTACACATTATAGAAATAAAAGGTAGAAAAGGGGAGTTATAATTAGGTAGGGAATATGAAAAGGTGGGTTTTGAGTGTGGTTTCAAACGTGACAAGGGTGGGGGCAGCTTTGATGTGAGCTGGGAGTGAGTTCCATAGCTCCATACATACAGTACATACATGTACACTGTATAGAATATACAGTACATATACTACATATGTACACAAAACAGACTTATTACAATCAAAAGTTATGTGGCTCCACTATCAAGAGGGATACACACAGTAACACTCCTTAGTGATCTTATTGTGCGTCATAAGACCACAGTTCAATGGTACAGTATAGTACGGTACAACGGTGGTATCATGTGTATGGCGCTGAGCAGATAAACCACTCACCTACACTACAGAATAATAACTCACCTGTTTGTCCAACGGAAATGTTACACTCACCCATAGCTGGAATAGAAGGAGTTTCCTGGACTAGAATGGTCAGCAGCAACAATAACATGATGGTCCTTCTCAGTTCAGAGGTTTAATCCAAGTGTCTGTATACAGCAATGTATGAGACCTTGTGATCCTTTTAGTTTGGGAAGCAGGTCTTTATTCTGGGACCTCTTATCTGCTGGAAGAACATCCCTGTTTGTGTGTCACTTACTGAATGTCTGTCCCACCTTGACCTCAGCGATAGGACCATCCATCCTCCCATTGTTCCCATAAGTCTCCTCTCTCTCTCCATCCCAAACTGCAGTCTTCAGGGCCTGAGACTGCCTCAGGCAGCTCCGCTCAGTGGTTTGCCATCCATAGCTACATTTTCTCAGTTAGTAAACGGTAAATGGTGCATTTATATAGCGCTTTTATCCAAAGCGCTTTACATAGATTGTGCATTACATTCACCCATTCACACACACATTCATACACCGATGGCGGAGGAAACCATGCAAGGCACCAACCTGCTCATCGGGAGCAATTAGGGGTTCAGCGTTTTGCTCAAGGACACTTCGACACTAACTCTGGGGGAGCCCGGGATCGAACTGGGAACCTCACGGTTCATATCCGGCCGCTCTACCGGCCACTCTACCCCTCAGCCACTGCCATTAGTGCAAATGACACTCAGTGACCAGCGAAATGACCTCGGCGATGCCTGTCAGTATACATTATTAATGCATTAATTCAGTAACATCACATTTAAATGTGCAAACCTATTAGAAATAGGTACTTTTTTTATTTCAATGTACAGTATAGCTTGTTTGTAAAGATTTCCATGAATGAGAATCAGCATAATTGCTTGTATCAGCGATAAGGCATAACATTGTGATAGACATTGGTGAAGTTCTACAGTATATACAGTAGGTCCAGGGGAGCTGGGCAAACAGAAAGGACAGCAAAACTAAATATTTAGCCTTTTGTGAGCAGAGCCAATTCTGGAGACCTGGACAGAAGATGCCAATGGGGCCATTCTGACCATCTAGAATGAGCTATGAGGTAGTTGCCTACTTAAAGGGATAGTTCACCTCCAAAATGACTTTTTTTCTATCGATTAGTCATCCCATGGAGACTTGAATTCATGGTTATTTTTTGGTTTTTGTGGCATTCCTAAACCAATAGTTTGATGACCGGCAGCGGTTCCGGTAGGAGACACAACGAGTCTCCTTTGTATCTCCTACCGGAACCGCTGTCTATCGGTCTGCTGGTCATCAAATTATTGGTTTAGGAATGCGACAAAAACAAAAAAAATCCTTGAATTCAAGTCTCCATGGGGTGACTAATCGATAGAAAGAAAGATTTTTTTTGGGGTGAACTATCCTTTTAACCTGTTCAGATAATGTGCCTCTGTGGGTATTTTTGGTTCAGCTAATGAATTTCAAGATCATGGCTCTGGAACAGTGGATCCCAGTTGGCCAAATCTTCTAGAGGCCCCCCTGACCTTTGGGCCCCTGAGGCCGGACAGGCCTGTTTAGAGAGATCGATCTCCTGCCATCTTCATCTGCCATCCTCCATCTCTCCTCCTTCCCTGGATTCTCTGCGTCCCTGTGGTTTTTAAGCTGTCATTATCGCTTCATTTTAGAGACGGACAAAAACAAATGACACTTCATTAAAAAGAATTCAACTTATCTGCCAACTGTCATGCTGATGCTACTACACCACTTCCTACGAGACGACGGGCTCAGGATTGAGTTGACTGCATGCAGTAAACAAAGATCGTCAGTGTGAACATCGAGCAAGCAATGAGCGTGAATACGTTTGAATTATTACTGGTCAAACCCAAACAAACGCACGCACAGATGTGGCCATTTTAGATTTTCAAATGGACCTGACGTTTGCCGTTTCTTCTTTCTCCTACGTGAATTAAATCAATAGTTCACTCTAATCAACAAGGCCATTAGCAGAAATGAGTTGGAACATGGGAAGCTTCTTCTGTGATTACTTTTCAACCTATACGGTTAGATCTGCTGGCCTCACGTGTCTTTATGCTCCAGGCAGGCACAAGTGGATTGATTCAGTTAGTCTTACCCATTATGACCTGAGGCCGATTTTAAAAAAAAGAATATTTTTCAGTTTTCTGAGAAACTTATGTTGCTATATCAGTGGTGCTCAAGCTTTTTCATGTCAAGGACCCCCAAAAGTATATGTATTTGGCCGCCGGCCACCCATCTGAAAAGGTTTTGTGCCAGGGGGACCTCCAGAGGCAAGTATTTGAGTTAAAAATGTTCGCTTTAAAAATATATATATTATTCAAAGACACGATTTTAAAAGATTGCAGATCTACTAGCTCATAGTGCGGCACAAAGTGACACTTAGTAGTGTCGCGGGTTCGAATCCCGACAACCTTTGCTGCATGTCACTTCCCATCTCTCTCTCTCTCCCCATTTCCTGTCAGTCTACTGTATCTATCATTAAAGGGCAAAAAATCTTTCAAAAAAAGGACACTGCAAAGGAGTGGACATATTTGTATTATATTTTAGTTATTTCTATGTACTATAATGATTACTATATTGTAATGTTTTGTTGCTGCAAATGTCAAGCTGACAGTGATTTGACCCTAGTATATCTTTATATGGGATGTATAGAATCTTGAATCACATCACCTTTGAGTTACGTTTATTTTTCTTTCTCTTCTGCACTGTAATTGTGTTTGTAGTTTTTACTTTTATGCATCCTAATGTCATTGTATGATTGTGTTTCCGTTGCTTGATGTTTGTAAAGCACATTGAATTGCCTTGTTGTTGAGATGTGCCATACAAATAAACCTGCCTGGCCCTTACCTCAGCAGCTGTGTATCTTCATAGGACATCCGGCTAGAACGGGAAGACATGCGGGCCAAGGACAGCCAGCCCTGACAGTCAAGGCCTCCAGTACAGTAGCTGCTGCTATCAAACGCATCTGATATGTCACATTAATCAACACACACACACACACACACACACACACACACACACAGCACTGAGAGGGTACAAATCTAACCACTGAGAGGGTACAAATCTAACCAAATGGACCCATAATGTGTTAGCCTGGCATGGCCAGACTAATGTCACTGCATAGATAGTCTAGAATCTCTGTGTGGAACCTGCATTTCCGAGGGGCAAATTCCAAAAATGTCTCTGTTGATAAACCCTGGGCGCTGATTGGTCCCTAACTATTTCGGAGGGAGTGAAATCCAATCACAACTAAGCGGTGCCAGACCAATCTGCCGATTCTTTTTTTGGCAATGGCAGACTCGTCTGGTTTCCAGGCTAGTAATGTGTACCCTCTCAGAGTTACAATTGGATAAACTAATACTGAGGATTTTGCTGTGTGCCAAAAAAAAGTTAAGAAAAGAAAAAGCTGGACCATCAGTTCCAAAAACTGGATAAGGATTTTATTGATAACTGAATTACATTTCTCTTTTATACATATTTCATAAATGATACAGGATTTTACATTTTCTTTTTTTGTTTGCCAACATTACAGCTTCAGATGTCAACAGAAGAAACCAACAAAAAACTAAGAAAAAAGAAAGCGGTCCGAATGGAGAAAATGATCATTTCAACCCAATATTTTTGCTCCAATCTTTTTAGGCATTTTCAACATACTTTGTATTGCAAGTGCACACAAACAAACAAACAAGATGAAACGTCAAAACAAGAACACGCGTTTCAACAAAAAAAACGTATTCAATGCAATCGGAGCGGGAAAAGAGGATGTGGGATGGATACAGATGAAAGGACAAAGGGATGAGTGGAAAACAGTGAGGCAAAGTGACAGTCCGACACGCCGTCATACGGCGGAGTCCGGCACGCAACACCGTCGCACGACAAAGTAGGCTATAAAACTTATTTTTTTTAAGTGCGCCCTATACGCCTCCCTTTGGACTAGATTCTGTGACAGGAGTTAAAGGTTTCATGACATTCAGATTTACAAAACGTTTAAAGTCTTTATCATGGTCCTTCAAACATGTACTAAAAGGTTTTAACTTAAAAATCCACTCCAGTGAGCCATGGCAGGTTTTTTTCTCTCTGTGTTCTGAAGCCTTTTCAGCTGAAATGAAAACAAATTATATTTGCCTGCGGGTGTCGCTGTTGAGGGATTTTGCCTGTCAATCATCGCCTCTGCTCCGCCCCCCCAAAGAAGAAGGATAGGGGAGGGGAGAGGGAGGGAGGAGAGGGGGCGGGATTAATGGACTGTGACATCAAAGTCCAGGGGCAAATGACAGCACTTTTTTTTAGCCTCATTTTTTTTTTTAGGTCATAAAACAAAACAAAAAATAAATGTAAAACAATGAAAATGAATGTCATGAAACCTTTAATTAGGTGAGGAGGGTGGAAGGGGATCGAGAGATCTCCCAAAACTGCACAGAGGACCGAAGGTGTCTTTCCATCTATTGAGGACTATTGCAGGCAGATGACACGCTGTGGGGGGGGGGGGGGGGGGGGGCAACTAGACATGGGGAGAAGGACTAAGGGTGGAGGATGGGTTGCAGTTGGGTTGGGTGGGATTGAGTCAGATTTTTTGGCTGGGCAGGACGTTCTGAGGACCATGGCGTAAAGATGTAGTAGTAGCCCTGTTCATTCATTCCCTCTTTACACCTACAGAGTTCTCTTACAAACCATGTTCTTTAAATTATTTCTGAAGATTTTTTTTCTTTTCTTTTCTTGATAAATCGTATATTTTTTCTTCTTCTTCTTTTTACATAATTCCCCGTGTAAACATACATTCATGCAACACCCGCTTTATAATAAAGTTTCCTATATTTGATATATTTTGTTTTGTTTTGTTTTTTTTTGTAGTTTTTTTTTAAAGGAAAGAAAAACCAAGGCAATAAAAGGTGGATGTGGACGTGGAGGAGGTGGGCGAAGCGCAGAATAAGTCAGTGGTGAGGAGGATTGGACTTCAGACAGAGTTAACTAACACCCTTGGGGTTTCATTTATACTCGGGTCTGCCGACCCGGCCTTGGCGTTTTCAAATCAAGTAAAAACTGTGTAAAATTAGCCCAAAAGGAAAGTAAACATCTCCAAGGAAGCAGTATCACATTATGTGTGTGTGTGTGTGTGTGTGTGTGTGTGTGTGTGTGTGTGTGTGTGTGTGTGTGTGTGTGTGTGTGTGTGTGTGTGTGTGTATGTGTGTGTGTGTGTGTGTGTACGTGTAACTTGGCATAGTGTGTACAAGAAGTAGAATTTAAAGCTATTGATCCCTATGAGGTGGGAGTGCGGGCTCAATTGATTTATACGCTTACTGAGCAGCAGCGATTAGGGGGGGAAAGGATTCATGGACGTGGTTATCTGCTTGATGCCTACACTGCCCAGTACACTCACACCGACAAGCATGTGGAATACACACAGACAGACACACATACACCTGCTAAAATACACTTATTCTAATTCCTTCCACTTGCCAGTGCACATTAAGTGCCCTCCTTTCTGCAGCAGAGGCTGGTTTCTGAAGTGCAATGGAGGTTGAGATTGAAGGTTCAACTCGGGGCTCAACGATCTTCACATTAGAAATTACTGTATAAACATCCTCTATATAGCATCATCATATTCTTTACCATCCAAAAAGGCACCATTTTCCTTGGAGATCACACACATTCCAGGCATGTACTCTCGCCCGTCGACACACACACACACACACACACACACACACACACACACACACACACACACACACACACAAGGACAAATCCTAACTTTGAGATCTGAATGGATAACTTTTGATAAATCATGCATTTCAGCTTCACGCACTATAGGATCTCGGACGCAGGAGATGACAAATTAATGGGAGATAAACATGGACTAGCGTCTCTGCCCTGGGGCCTCAGGACATTTGGGATGTCAGGTCATTGTGCTTCCCACACCGTTACAAAGGCGTCCTGTTCAGACTTTGACCAAAATCCGGCTTTGAAACCTATTTAGAGAGCTTGGCAATAAGTCCTAAGTAGAGAACGGCCAATCCCCACCACAAACACAAACCTAACTGAGCTGAAACAGGTCCACCCTCTGTCAGTTCCAAGAATGGACAACATATATATATATATATATATATATATATATATATATATATATATATATATATATATATATATATATATATATGGCTTTAACTGGCTGTGAAAATCTACCAGGGTGTGACACTAAAGCCTGTGTTATACTCAGTTGCGCGCAGGGCCGTGTCATAAACCCAAAACAGCCGATCTACAAGCTACAAGCGAGCTTGTGGTTTGGCTATTTTAGGTGCGCAACACCAGCGCAGCAACCAAGTACATAAATCAGGAGTCCGGAGGTGGCAAAGAAAAATGACCCAATGAAAATACAAAATTGCAACAACGCTCCTACACATTCACAAAGTTTCTACTGAGGGCATACCATAGCATGCAGTCTACCCTGCCTTACCAAGGGGCAGGCAGCATTACAGCAGAGGGAGGAGAGAACACTCTGAATTTAGTTCACGATGAGAAGCCACCAGAAGTGAGTGAATGAATGAATGAATGCCGTATATAGTGGTGTACGATTTACAACGTGAACGGCCCTTACAGCCATTTCCGAGATTGGTTGCCAAGCTTGGGGAGGCGAGGGAGCGTTTTGCACTCGCCGCACTACTTTGCACTCTGTAAATTCAGTCAAATGTGACCCTCACAGGCATTGTGGTTTCATCTGTCACCAAGATGGACCAATCCCATGTTTGTTAGGAGCCTGGAAATGCATTTTTACTTTCGGCACGGTAATGCTTTCCAATGGGAAAATCACGATTGATTGCAGATGTCACCAAGTCATCCATCCAATCTCTATTCCTCCATATCTCGGCTTCATATAAAGCCCTCATATACACAAAACACATCAAAAGTCAATCTACGAGCATGCCTCAGTGGATGTCTGGGGAAACACTCACGACAAGTAGTTTTAATTCATATATTCATACTTTAGCATATTCCACTATAGTCTCAGTATTCACAAAATGAGATTAATATAAAGATGACTTTATATCGTATGGCCTTTGATGGCTTTTCTGCTCCAAAGCATTATACATCAAAGCCATATTAACCCTGTGTTCCATCCATCACCATCCGTTTGCTTTGCTTTAGTGGCCATGCACTGTTGCTGCATGTTAGCGCGTGCTGTTTTGGAGTGGTCTGCAGGTTATCTAGGTGGACGCCTCACAGGCAACTGTGGAATACATTAAAAGTGTTTATTATTGACAGATAGGTTAGGTCAAGGTGGTGAATGCATAGTATGATGAGTGAGTGAGAGTGTGCGTGTGCGTGTGCGTGTGTGTGTGTGTGTGTGAGAGAGAGAGAGAGACAGACAGAGAGATAGTGAGTGAGAGAGAGAGAGAGAGAGAGAGAGAGAGAGAGAGAGAGATAGTGATTGAGAGAGAGAGAAAGAGAGTGCACACTGGACAGTTGAGGGGTTTGTTGATGATGAGAGATCTGGAGGAAATGCAAATTAGTTTCTACTGAAAAGATGTCTGAAAGAGAGAGCTCCTCCCCCCACTGAAAAAAAAACTAGCCTCTGTTCACTTTGATTGTATAATGTACTATATATATCTATATATATTTTTCATAACAAATATACTATGGCTTTCAAAATAAAAAGTGCCAAAATATTTTTTGGAATAAAAGAACACACAGTGATGTTTTTGTCGGTAGTTACTCTCATCCTCGCGCAGACCGGGCCCCGGTACACACAGGACGTCAACAGGAAGAGGAAGTGAGGCACGTCCCCCCCCCCGAAAGCCGCACCTTCCCCCCAACATCCTGCAAAAGGCTGAAGACAGGCCCCTGATAAGGGTCACACACTGGGCAGGACAACTGTCCGTCACCCAGAGGGGGGGCGGGGCAGGGAAGGAGACAGGGGGGCAGCAGATTTTTTTTTTTTGTGGCCACAGGACGTTGAAGGGTCAACCCGGTGGTCCGGCCGCTCCCCCCCTGAGCCCCCACCCCCACCCCCCCCCACCCCAAACGCCTGCAGGGTGCGGCGGGCTAGGAGGAGGGCATCCTTGTAAACTTTTGATTTGTGGGACAACGCCCCCCTCTGGAGCCCACCCTGACCGAACAGGGGGCGCGCGCATGCATGTGTGTCCACACAGTGTGAACGCTGCAAAAAGCACGACCACACCGTTCGATGGCACCTCGGTGGCACCTCGATGGCACCTCGATGGCACCTCGATGGCACCTCGGTGGCACCTCGATGGCCCATCGGATGAGTCGGGGGACTCATGTCCCAGTGTGTCCCCAGAGTGTATTCGGAACATACACACACACACACACACACACACACACACACACACACACACACACACACTGCATGTCCTCTCAGGTGGAGTGCCTCCTGGCTCGATACGTCCTGTCCCCCCACCCCCACCCCCCCCTGCCGCCCGGGGGTCCTGCGGGGCCGTCCCTCTGGAGTCTTGAGGCATAAATCCCATATTAATGCCCAGGTTCAATTCATTCCACCATCTTCTTTAGCGATCATCATCATCATCTCCTACTCTCGGGACGTTGATAAAAAGGGGTTCAGTGTTGCTCTTGGGGCCTTTTTTTCCCACCATCCTCCTCCTCCTTTTCGTTGGGGGGGGGGGGGGTTTTGCTTGCAATTATATTCAGGTAAAAGTAAAAATTAAAATAAAAAAGGAGAGAAAAAAAGAACAGAAAACCAACTCCCACGGTCAAGAGAGTGATGGGGCCTGTTGGGAGGATGTGGGAAAGGGAGGGAGGAAAGGGGAGGAAAGGTGTGGACGGAGGGGGGGGGGGGGGGTATAGTTAGGGGCTGGAAGGGTTAAGGGGTGAGGTGGGATATAGGAGCTCAGAGAGGAGAGGGGTGGGACAGGTTGGTTGGTGGTTGGTGGTGGTTGTTGGGGGGGTTTTCAGTCTTTCCATCAATCTTTACTGGAGGTGAGCTGCTGAACTGGGAGCTGGAGCTGGAGGGGGTCCCGAAGACGCCTGAGATCCAACTCCACCTGTACGGGACAGGAGGGGAGACAGAGAAAAGTTATGCTTCGTTCATTTTATTATGCGCTGCACTACGGTGTTGTAGCTTATCTGCTAGTCTAGTGGATCAGAGATCTCTGCCTACTGATAATAATAATGGATTTCCTTTATAATGCACTTTACATATGTGAAAATCTCAAAGTGCTACAATAGGCAATTGCATAAAAAAAGAATCATCACACCATTAAAAAACTAAAATCTAAGAAACTGAAACAGTGTAGCTAAAAGAATACTTTGTTAAAAATATAGGTATTTTGTCCTCTCTTAAAAGGATCCCTGGCTAATAAGCCAAATATGCCTAATACATTATAATTAATAATAATAATTGCCCTCTATAACTAAAATAAAAATAAAGAAATACCTTAAATATTTGTTTTTAGAAACAGTTCATCTTTTACTTAAGAGGGGCAATGCCCGTCTTACTTAGAGTATTTCTACATTGCAGTATTGATATAATGCTAGTAAATGCGAGTACTTTGACCACCTCTGTCAAGAGGTATAGGGAGGTGAAGGACAGATACAGTTTACAGACAGTCAAGGAGCAGGGTTTAGGGCTGTTGGGGGAGTGAATGGTGTCACACCAGCTGCTGGTGGCATCACCACACGCTCTATTTCAGTCACAACACACAGCTCCCCAGGGACTGTACCTCTGCGATGTCATCCTTCAGTTTGTTGTACTTCTCAATGTCAAAGCTTGTCCTCTTCACCGACTTGTGGAGGGTCAGCAGATACTGTCTGTCCCTGGCATCAGGATAGAGGTATTCCTATGGGTGAAACACACACACACACACACACACACACACACACACACACACACACACACACACACACACACACACACACACACACACACACACACACACACACACACACACACACACACACACACACACACACACACACACACACACACACACACACACACACACACACACACACGTTTGAGAACCACTGCTCTATAGACTAGTGTTGATTTTGACAGCAAAAAAAGTTTTAGTCATAGTCTTTTGAATCAAATTCCATTTAGTTTTAGTCATATTTTTGTCATCTGAAATGTTTTGCTGTTAGTCTAGTTTTAGTCGACTAAATATCATAAGATTATAGTAGACTAAATCTACAGTTGATTTAGTTGACTAAAATGTATTGTGGCGGTGCCTTGATGGCGTCGTAATGGCTGATTTTACACTTGGTTGCATGCTGAAAATAGCCGATCTACAAGCTCACAACGCGTTGCGACGCGTTGTGAGCTTGTAGATCTGCTATTTTCAGAGCGCAATAAACGAGTGCAACCAAACATAAAATGACTTGTCTTTTAGTTCTACTGGATCTCTTCTCCACTCGTCCCTCCCTAAGATTTTAGTCTAGTTTCATTTGTTGACGAAATTGTGAATATATTTAGCCTTAGTTTTAGTCATCATAGCCTAGTTTTTATTTAGTTTTCATTTCGTTTTCATCAGTGAAAAAAGGTAGTCGACGAACATTTTTCGTCATACTGTAGTTTTAGCCGACGACATCAACACTGCTATCCACCTGTTTCCGCGGGAATTTACTGGAGCAAAAATCCTGTGTGGGAAACATCCTGCGGGGGGACCGGAAGTAGGAAATAGCGGCTCAGTATGTTTACATTTGCCAGCAGAACGTAGCTGTACTAACGGGCCTTTTGCATGTAGTTGAAGCGCAAGGGGGCGGGGGGGGAGAGAGTCAGCGCGAGCGCACTGAAGTCAAGGCACAGACTACAGACTACTGTGTTGTTGACGGACAACGGATGCACGCTTATGAGAAACAACACAAATAAAACCTGGCAAAACAGTTGCGTGCATTAGCGCAAGATGAGGATAAATGAAACATTCAGTCTAAATGTCCAGCAACTACTACCAATACACAGCCTAATACAAATATAATTTATGAAAAGGCTACTATAGGCTACAGTGAAGTCGGACTGAATGACTGAAACGTTTTTTCTGCGAACGAGCTACGTTCTGCTGGCAAATGTAAACACACTGAGCCGCTATTTCCTACTTCCGGTCCCCCCGCAGGATGTTTCCCACACAGGATTTTTGCTCCAGTAAATTCCCGCGGAAACAGGTGGATAGACCACAATGGAAACCAATCTTTATGTGTTATCCTTTTTAGCATTTAACCTTTGACTGTACTACCTGTACTGTTAACAAACGTGTTAATAAAGTATTCATCATCAATCAATCAATCACTGGGCCATCTCACCTGGCGTGTGAGCACATAGTACGCGTACATGGCCATGGCCGTGCCGTAGGTGATAAAGTAGGTGACGGGTTCCATGATGTCCCAGGAGTACTCCCACCAGGTGAGCCGGGCCAGGATGCCAAACTGAGTGGCCATGTAGGCCATGCCCCCCCAGATCATCCAGGAGGTACGCCTCGCAGCCTTCCTACTTAAATCATCCTTCACCTGCGCGAGCACGCACACGCACACGCACACGCAACACACACACACACACACACACACACACACACACCAACAAAGCAAACCTTCAAGTCAAGCTATATAAACATTTTTCGTGGTATACTTTCTTTTTGCTTTGTACCCCAATTTAGTCGTTATGCCAATCAATTTCTCCCCTGTGTGTTGTCACTTCTGTTGCAGGGGCGCAGCCATGGGTGGGCCTATACATAGAGAGCTGGCCCATCCAATCGATTTTGCGAAGAAAAACAAATTTGGGGATAAAAGAAAAAAATAATTATAATAATTTTTTGGATAAAAAAAAGAAATCGGTAAAATCAGGCAAAAATATGAATTAAATAACATAACCCAACCCTAAAACCAAAATAAAGTAACAAAAAAACGCCCAAAAACGCCCACAGGTCGGGGACACATGCACGCGCGCGCGTGCCCACCCGCTCCTGCTCACGCCCAGCCTATACTAGCGTTCTGGCTGCGCCACTGTTCTGTTGTATCCTACTGACTCACCTGCCAGTGAGGAGGTGAGTTACATGGTTTTGTAAATTTTCTTTTCAATGTGGAAATTAAGCAATCATTCCAGAATTCGCGAAAAGTCAGAGAGTTCCTGTGCTTAAAATGATGCAAAGGAGAAAAGTTTCAAATGATGTGGATGGAATATTTAACGGGGCAAAGGGGTTTAAGAAACCTCAGACGTTTCAGTATGCAAACATTAAAACATTAGCTATGCTAAGACGTAACGTGAATTTTAAATTTTCTGCACATGGCAGCATTCACCGATTAGGAGTCCAGACAGCTAGAATTGCTAATGTGCTTTAATGACAGACACAGAGGCCATGGGGGGGTGGTGTTTTGTAGCCTGGGATCCAGACTGCTTCGCTACGTTCGGCAGATTTCTTTTCTCATTCGCTACCAGTGGTGGAAAAAGTACGTACTCAAATGTTTTACTTAAGTAAAAGTATCAAAACTGCAATGTAGTAGTACTCTGTTAGTAAAGTAACAGAGTCCGGAATTAAAAATGTACTTGAGTAAAAGTACAAAAGTATTGGTATCAAAATGTACTTAAAGTACCAAAAGTAAAAGAACTAAAATGTTTGAAAATAGCAGATCTACAAGCTGAGCTTGTAGATCGGCTATTTTCAAACATTTTAGTTTTAAAATAGGGCTAAAAGTGGTTAATGTATGTTTTATAATGTAATAATTTATATCTGCAAAGTAACTAGTAACTAAAGTTTTCAAATAATTGCAGTGGAGTAAAAGTACAACATTTGTCTCTGAGATGTAGTGGAGTAGAAGTAAAAGTATTGACAATTGGGAAATACTCCAGTAAAGTAAAAGTACCTCAAAATTGGAACTTAAGTACAGTACTTGAGTAAATGTACTTAGTTACTTTACACCACTGCTCGCTACACAGTCTGGAAAGCCTTGAGTTACTTCCTGACTTGCCTACGTAATTGAAATAAGAGTCAAATAGGAGTCTGGCCAGACTGATAAGCGAAGTGAGAAAAAAAAATCTGCTGAACGTAGTGAATCAGGCTGGATTCCCAGGCTAGGTGGTGTTTTGGGTGAAGCAGACACAGAGAAAAGGTTCTGGACCTTCTCTAGGGGACGGAGCTGAGTGGTGAGGTCCTCCAGACGAACCACCAGGTCTCGCTCCTTGCCGAGCTGGTGCTCCTCGATGCGCAGCGTGGTGTACAGCTGCTGCACCAACAGCTTCACGTCGTTCAGCCTCTCCGCCTCCTCGTGCGCCAGCAGCTCTGAGGTTCATTACATTACATTACAGTCATTTAGCAGACGCTTTTATCCAAAGCGACTTACAATAAGTGCATTCAACATAGGTAGGGAACGAAAACTACTAATCACCAGAAGTCTTAAGTGCATTATCTGCAAAAACAAGCAACCAAGAGTATACCTAGCGCTAAGGTAAAAGTGCAATATATCAGCTACCTATTTCCTTAAACAGATGAGCATGAGCTAAAACAAATAAGTGAATCGACTAAACAAGATCCAATAAACAATCCAATACTCCAATAAACAATACAGCAATAGAAAACAAGCGTTCGTACAACTAGTTAACAACAAGTAGGTCAGGCAGAGAGGAAGGGTAGTGTTTCCTGAAGAGGTGAGTTTTCAGCCTGCGGCGAAATATGGGCAGTGACTCACACACACACACACACACACACACACACACACCCCCGACACACACACACACACACACACCCGACACACACACACACACACACACACACCCCCGACACACACACCCCCGACACACACACACATTTTATTTGTGTTACAGAAGATGTGCGCCTGTCTCCGTTTAACGCTTAACCACTCAACCCATTAACTCTCTGAGTGCCAAAAACGAGTTATCCCGAGTTTTTTCTGAATGCCCTCAAGAACGAGTTATTTTATTATAATTTTATTTTTTTTGGAAAAGAATGTTCAGAACCCAAGATATCGTGATCCGAAGATTTGCTGCTCCATTCACTTCTTGTTTAACTTATTACTGAAAAAGGCTGTATCTCAGCTCCTGGGCACTTTCTTTTTACTTTAAAAGAATTGCTGGCACAGTATGAACATATTTTTTTATTTCATTGTCACTGAGAGAGTTAAAGGGATAGTTCACGCCTTTTTCTATCGATTAGTCACCCCATGGAGACTTGAATTCATGGATATTTTTTTTGTTTTCTTCGCATTCCTAAGCCATTTGATGACCAGCGGACCGGTAGGCAGCGGTTCCGGTAGGAGACACAATGGAGACTCTTTGTGTCTCCTACCGGAACCGCTGCCGGTCACCTGACAGCGATGTCATACTGTATATCAAGGTTGAATGGGTGAAGTGCTCCTTTAAGCTGTGCAGTGGGCTCTCACCTCTACGCGGTGGTCGCACCAGGTGCGTGGTGTCGTTGATGACGAGCTTGAAGTCATCCAGCAGCAGGATGTCGATCCCTGTGGAGGAGGCAACCCTCGCTCCATCTGGAGAGAGAGAGGAGCCAGAGGACAGGGAGAGAGAGAGAGAAAGAGAGAGACAGAGAGAGAGAGAGAGAGAGAGAGAGAGAGAGAGAGAGAGAGAGAGAGAGGAGGAATTCAGAGAGAAAAAGAAAAAGCAAGAGATTTGGGTACGGGAGAGAGATAAGAGCCAGAGAGAGTAAGTGAGAGAGAGAGAGACAGAGACAGACACAGAGAGAGAGAGAGAGAGAGAGAGAGAGATAGAATACTAATGGTTAGCCATATATTGTGAGCCCGCCGTTATCTCTCATGAAAATCTGACCTATTTCTGTCAGAATCTAAATGAGTCCTGAGGCGAAGCAGATGCAGTCCTAGTCCTATCACACTGAACTGAGGAGGGGATTCTAGCAGCAACACTTTCCTGGACAGAAGAACCTTGGGGTGGAATGAGGATTAGAGCAGGAAACCATTTCATGGTCCGTGTAGCAACAACATCCCACACCGACGCACCAGGACGCTTAACGTGAGCCCACGCCAAAACGCTTGAATCCAGTGAAAAGCGAGCGCCAACACAAGTTACACGCAATTACCCCAGACTAAATGAAGAGGGGTGTGGCATGCACGTGTGTGTGTGTGTGTCGGGATGGGACGATATGAAAATATCGTCCCATATATGAATATATCACGATTGTGGCCAAATTAACTGAGAGTAATGATATTATCGCAATAATAAAATGACACTTTTGTTAACCACTTGCACCCCCCAGTATCCACATTCTGAGGGGAACTCAAGCCAAAAATGCCAGATCTACAAGCACACAACGCGTCGTGTTGCAACGCATTGTGAGCTTGTAGATCTGCTATTTTTGGGGGCACTATCTTGTGCGGATTTAAATCTCTGCGATTATTTTTGTTTTGTTTTATCGTGATAGACCTCTCAGATGACAAGGACTTACAGTATATAGACAGCGTCGGAAGCTGTATGCTCCAGGGAACATGCTGTGTCGCAAATTTAGCATGCGCTCGGTACCGGTGAAGCTTTCACTCATCTTTCTGTACACCTCTGCATACTGCCCACCTGTGCTGTCGCTACAAACAGGGCAGCATCCATCAGACGACTCACAGTGGCTTTATAATGACTGGATGTATGAGGCTGCTGCTGAGAGCTCCATGAAGCTCCAGTGCAAGCCAGATGTTTGTTAGTGTCGGGGGTTCCCACCTGCTCTGCTGTGTTACGCAATCTTATGTATAGATTTATTGTATGTGTGGGGCATCCGAGTCAGTAAATGACAGACATCATTGCTGTCATAACTAACCCTACACGTAGTTCTGTCAGGTTCTCCTCTCGACTGTGGAACCGTTGGCGCACTTTGTCTGTATGTTCAAAAGTGAACATGGTGTAAGTCTTTTTATTGTATTTCTTTAGTTATTTTTTAAATTTTTATTGTGTTGTGTTTTTATTGTGATATGGGTCTCCCTGGGGCGGCAGTGGCTCAGGGGTAGAGTGGCTGGTTGAGCGGCCAGATGGCAACCGTGAGGTTCCCAGTTCGATCCCGGGATCCCCCAGAGTTAGTGTCGACGAGTCCTTGAGCAAGACGCTGAACCCCTAATTGTTCCCGGTGAGCAGGTTGGTTCCTTGCATGGTTTCCTCCGCCATGTGTGTGTGAATGGGTGAATGTAACGCACAATCTATGTAAAGCGCTTTGGATAAAAGCGCTATATAAATGCACCATTTACCATTTATTTACCATTTACCCTCGGGTCTGAAATAAAGAATGAATTGAATTGAAACGATAATAACAATTACCATCCCATCCCTCTAGTGCACTGTGTGCATGTATAGCAAACATACCTGTGGAGTAGATGGCGACCCGGTCGATGCCTCGGTCCTCTGCTTTCAGCTGTTCCAGGAACACTCCCACACAGTCGCTGAGCGGCTTCAGGGTGAACTGGCAACGCTCTCGTCGGGACGGCAAACTGACCGAGATCACCGGCAGCCCGTTCTGGTACACCACCGTCACCTCTGTGTCACATAGAAAACACACAATATTCATTTTCAGACATTTTTCACGTATTTATTAATTTCGAACATACTAAAAATATAAATGAGAAAAAGACAAAAAGGAAATAAAAGGGGAAAATTTGATACAAAACTGCGTCAAAGTAATTTTAACATCATCCTTAAATTATATTCCATGTTCGAAAAAGGAGTAGGAAGAAGTTTTGTGAAAACTTATCAGGTCCTACCCCTTCTTTATCTATCGCAGACATCTCAAACCTTCAGAAAAATATATTGGCTTTCTGCTCCAGTGTTTACACACTCACATTTAAAAAACTAAAACTGCAAACTAAAAAAACAAAGAAAACAAACTAATCAAGCATACAAGACAGTCGAGGATTTTTCAGACGCTGTCCATGGATTTGGACAATAGAGGTTTCATGTCCCCTGTGCTATTATATATTTATAGAAACCTCCTATCTACATATTCTAACTTTTCGTGTTTTTCTTGAATCCTGAAAAGTAACAGTTTTGGACATATGAGGTTTCCACCGGACAGAGACGATATATATCCGTGTGCGTGGAACGTAGACGTTGGTAGAACAAATGATTCAAACTGGAAGAGCAGGTCCCTCTTAATGAGTTTAACATGACTCAAGGCTGCAAACACAACCAGTCTGGCCTTTGTTTGACCTGGACTTAGGGGGGGGGGGGGGGGGGGTTCCAGGCATCGCAATCATTTCAACCACTTTATCCATTTATGTGTTGGCTATTCAAAAAGAGCAGATCTGATCTACAAGCTCACTTCTTGCCGTGGCGCTGCGAGCTTGTACATCTGCTATTTTTGACAAATCTTTAATAATCCTGAATTTCTTTTGAACACAAATCTTCTCTTCTGGGGACGCGTTGTGAGCTTGTAGATCTGCTATTTTCAAATAGCTGAAGTGTATATAGAGCTGAAGTGGTTGATGCATTTTTTGCAACAATATATATATTTTATATATATTATATATATTATAAGTAACTAGTAACTAAAGCTGTCCAGTAATTGTAGTGGAGTAAAAGTACAATATTTGCCTCTGAGATGTAATGGAGTAGAAGTAAAAGTATTGAAATTTGGAAATACTCCAGTAAAGTATAAATACCACAAAATTGTTCTTAAGTACAGTACTTGAGTAAATGTACTTAGTTATTTTACACCACTGCCGATAAGAAGCCAGAGAATCTGCTTCCATCCCTGGAAGCTGAATGATGCAGTGTGGCCCAAGCCCAGCAGGGGGCAGCGCAGCAACAGCAGCACCGGGGGGAAACTCAGTGGTCAAAGCTGACGACTTCCATATCAATAAAAAAAGCCTTCACTCAAACTGGTGAATTATTCATTGCTGCTTGTTTGAACTATACTCTCCTTGGGGTGTCGCCTGGGAGAAGTTTGCTAGGAACAACAAGGAAAGTGTTTAGGCTGTTGCTAAGTCGTTTCTAAATACTTTCCTGTAATCTAAACTGTCTCGCTGCAGTGCACTACCCATATTATTGTCCATGCGAGCTGAAACACTATAAGAATTATTCATGTTACGGTGTTTTTTTTGGTTTAAACGAAAAGTTTATTGTTAAAAGGTTATAAAGCCCTATATTCTGATAGTAATCATTGCTATAGTGCAGGGGTCTTCAACGTTTTCAGGCCAAGGACCCCCTAGCTGAGAGAGAGATGAAGAAGGGACCCCCTACTCTATATTGTATAAAATTGTGTTTCAGATTAAAGTTTTTTTTTTACTTAGTCTGCTCTTTTTTCCCTCTACACCTATAGCCTCTTTGCCAAAAATAGCAGATCTACAAGCTCTCATTAGCTCTCAATCTGCTATTTTCGGCTAATGTTCCCCTCAGAAAAGGAATTCTAGGGTTCAAGTGGTTAATGTAAAAAAAACTAAATCCTATCACACAAAGATTTGGCGGACCCCCTGTAGTAGCTCTGAGGACCCCCTAGGGGTCCCGGACCCCCTGTTGAAGACCCCTGCTATAGTGAGTTTGTTTCATAGCAGTCTCCCCCTCTCCAGCTCTATAATAAACATAAATTTTTCCCTAGGGCCAGGGAAATTGATTATAATAACTTACGCATTACTACCTCAAATGGATCCAATATAGAAAGGGTTGCTGAATACAAGTACCTTGGAATATGGCTTGATGACAAATTCACATTTAAATGCCATAAAGACCATCTTGCCTCTGTAAATTAAGGCAAAAGATTGGCTTTTATTTACAGGAACAGAGCTAGTTTCCCAATGGCATGTAGGAAAAGGGTTATTGAAGCTTTTCTTTCTTTCTGTGTTGGACTATGGAGATGTCATTTATGGGAATGCTGCTCCTTCTGTCCTCAAGCCCTTGGGTACAGTTTATCAATCTGCTCTGCGATTTGTATCTGGTGACCATTATAGGACTCATCACTGCATCCTGTATGATAGAGTGGGGTTGGCCTTCCTTGGCCCGACAGGCGAAACAAACACTGGTACCCGTTTATTTTTAAGGCAATTGATGCGACTTTACCATTGTATATTATTAACCCATTAAAGACCTGGAACGCATATGTGTCACTTTAGATTTTTTTGGCTATTCAAAAATAGCAGATATACAAGCTCATAGCACGGCACCGAGTGCCGCGCTATGAGCTTGTAGATCTGCTATTTTTGAAAAATCTTTTTTTTCAAAAAACTGTTAGGATTTAGAAAAAATTATGTAAGAATCGCCTGAGGTCTTATTGGGTTAAATCTCTGCTGGATGGGAATCCTGTAACATATTTAGGACACATTCCAGTGACTGTTACCTACCTACCTACCAAAAAAATAAAATTGTACTGTGATGTATCTCGACGACACTGCAAATGAGGGCAATCTCAATGTCTTTCGAGAATAAATAAAGGTTTGAATGAATGAAAAAAAGGTGGGTTACCAATTTCCTCCAATCAGAAGAGTTTATCCATGTATCAGCTTCAACTTCAAAGTATTTACATTTTGACTGCTGAATTTGAAGCTGGTAAATGGGTACGCTGTCCTGATATGAAATCCTCCCGACCTGTAAATATTTGTTGTTTACTGAAGGGTTGGAGAGACAGGGAGACCCCGCTCACTAAAGAAAACACTGTAGTAGTCTATAGCATTGCTTACTATGGGAATATAGAGCTATTAAACACTTACTTTAACGAGCATTTAATCAAAGTCCAATACTCCACAAACATACAGTAGTTATACCGCATCTTGCTGCAGTAAACGCACACGCGCACACGCACGCACACGCACAGACAGTCTCACACACACACACACACACACACACACACACACACACACACACACACACACACACACACACACCCCCCCACACACACACACACACACACACACACACACAGTCACACACACACAACAAGATAACTGCCCTTTTGCTCCACACTGGGGCATTGGGAAGATCAATACGGTATCATTTTCCTAATGTTTCCCCAGGACACCGTGGGGTCAAATATGCGGAAAAACTGTAAAAAACTGAACAACACACGATGAAGCCCCGGGTAATAATAATGATGTCCTGGAAACCTGCTTAAAATTCTTACAAGGCCCCGAGGCTCATCATCTGGATGTTATGATACGAGACGATCACAAATAAAAAGCAAACCGCACAAGAATAACAATAACCACATCATTTTACAGCGTTGCAGGGCCAATTATTCTTTTATAGCGGAGCTCTCAAAATCTAATTACCATTGTTGTGTCTGAAGAGTGTCATCTGTGTCCCAGACACCTCCTAGCCAATACACTGGGACAGTTTTTTGGGGGGAGTCTAGGCATGATGGTAGTAATTGCCTTCTGATTCAAGCTGCACTTGTTGGTCTACAGCCAAGCTTTGTCCTGATAATGAGCTCCAACAGCTTATTCCGTGGCTGTGTTTAGTGGTCCCTAATGACAAGAGCGGTGGTCAAACACTAAAGACGGAGTACAGCGGAAAACCCAGACTGGCCTGCTGTGTTGTACCCGAAACCCCTGCATTTTAGGCTTTGTGATCACAAATTTCACAGGGCACATTATGACAAATAACTTAAAGCCAAATAACGCTCTGCCTCCGGCAGTAGCTCAGGAGGTAGAGAGCGGCAGCTTGGGGAACGGAAGGTTCCCAGTTTGAACCTGTTCTCGCCCAGGGTTGGTGTCGAAGTGTCCTTGAGCAAGAGACTGAAGCCCTAATTGCCCCCGATGAGCAGGTTGGTGCCTTGCATGGTTTCCTCCGCCGTCTGTGTGTGAATGGCTGCGGGTACATGGACAGTTTCATTCGGAATGAATACACTTCTATTCGGAATGAATGAATGGATGAATTCATTCAGAATAGAAATGCTCATGTAAACACCTCAATTGGAATAGAATATTCCATTCCAGTCTGACCCGAATGAATTTTCATTCGGGTTAGGAGGGGTGGTATAGACCGTTTGAATCGGGATATACCAATCGGAATTGACCAAACACTTTATTCCGAATGCTCCTCTCTGTTTGGAATACATGCATTCCTTTGCGCATGTCCGTGCTTATAGTGCTGTCAGAATTGTCCAAAAATGACCTATCAAATCTCTAATTCGGCCACGGTCGCTCCTGCGGGATAAAATGAATTCTATTCTATAGCGTCATTTAATAAGCCATGGTTAAGCCCAGACTTGTCCAGGAGAACGGACGCTCCAAGGATTGCTGGCCTAGGCTACACTTATATGGATCTTTTTCTAAACGGGTATTTTAGTCCTCAGTTTTTAAAAAGAATCCCTGGCCACATGACAAAGATTTTTTTTTTTAAATCCCTGTCCACACGTAAACACAGAAACGCATTGATCAGCTGCAAGTTTCAATTTTAAATCAGATTTTAAATTTATTTTATATATGAGGGGCCAAATACGTATACATTTTTAATCACATGTTAAGGCCCAATACTGCAATAGCTGCATTGTTTTAATAGCATACTACATTATTAGGGCGCAGCTGCAGCGAAAACAGATGAGTTTTACTTAATCAATTCATTACATGGGCAGCCGGAACGGTCGTCCCAAAACACTACGCCCCACGCACCTTTTGAGCGGGCCATCCACGGCCGCTCCATGGTCGCTGGATTTTGACCCGGGGCGATTGTTTTTTAGGGCGACAGACCCCGCATTCTCCGTGTGCTCACCGCGCGCTACTCGGCGCAGAAAGAGGGTTTTCGTCACAGTGAATGAGTTACAGCATGTTTCAAAGCTTTTTCATAATAATACAAGAAAAACGTGACACTCGGCATAATGAGTAGCTTATACTTTCTACTTAAGTATATTTTGATGCCAATACTTTTGTACTTTTGCCACAAATGAGCGTGCCTTGTTTCATAGACTGTAGTGTTGCTCTCTCTCTCTCTCCATTTATTATTATAATGACCATGTGCGAATGCGCGATGACGTCATCGTACCTACATGAGAAATGTGACAAATCGTATAGGCTAGCCTACGTTTTACCGTGTCTGGTACCAATACAAAAAAATAAACTGGTCTGAACTTGTAGATCTGCTACTTTTGCATTAAAACGGCGATAACAAAGGAACACAGGCTTGTACCGCATACAACGCTGCCTGGCCAGGAGTCGGTGCGTTGCTTACCGGCCTGTCTACGACCGACAGACCTCCGCCGCGGAGGCACAAGGGGGCTATTCATTGCCTCCTCCCATGCCCACCAGGGGAAGCTCTGCTCCGGGTAGTGGCCCCTGGTCCATGCCCGGGGGCGTAGGCGGGAACCACTTTGCGCATGTCAAAAGTTATATTCCGAATGAATGCTTTGGTCATGTAAACGAGGAATACTTTTATTCAGGTCCCATGTAAACAGGTGAGTGGATCAGATTCCTCTATTCGGAATGAGTTCATTCGGAATGAATTCATTCTGAATGAATACATGATTGTCCATGTACCCGCAGCCAATGTGAAGTACATTGTGAAGCGCTTCGGAATAGTCTGTCCTGGTGAAGGTCTAGCGACCGAAACTTTGAATAAAGAGCAAAATATTTTGCAAGTTCCAGACAGTGTGCGGGTCCTTTTCTTTGATGTCATTATCAGAAATAACCTTCTGAACATAATATGTTCAGAAGGCGATCAAAGAAAATATTATGCACTTTTTGTCCTACGCACCTTTAGAGAAAAGCTTTATATAAATGCAGTCCATTTAACATTTACCAAATATATAAAGAATTGAATGACATATCTAATAATTGTATGCTTTAAAAATATATATATAATAGCAGAATTTGCTGATCTACAAGCTTACAACGCAAAGCTTGTAGATCTGCTATTTCTGTTATTTTGGGAAAATCTAAAAAAAAATTATGAACATTCTTCAACATGGAAACGAATATGACGATTGTCTCAAATAATTGAGATTAGGCGATCATGTAATAATTGTGACAGGCCTGGTATGGACCACTGCAGTGAAGCACAGAATCTCTCCAGCTGGAGCCTCCTCCATGGATTGCAGGAACATGACTGGCACCAGAAACAGCTCTACAAGCCAGGATGCCTCAACCGTGTTCCACAAGAAGATGTCCCCCGTGGTGTAAAGTAACTAAGTACATTTACTCAAGTACAGTACTTTACAATTTTGAGGTATTTTCATTTTACTGGAGTATTTCAAATGTCCAGTACTTTTACTAATACTCCACTACATCTCAGAGGCAAATAGTCTACTTTTACTCCACAAAAATTATTTCACAACTTTGGTTACTAGTTACTTTGTAGATTTTGATTATTATTACAAAACATACTTGTACTTGCACTTCAGCCCTATATACATTTCGGCCATTTGAAAATAGCAGATCTACAAGCTCACAATGCGTCTGCGACGCATTGTGAGCTTGTAGATCTGCTATTTTCAAAAGATGTTTATACATTTGAAACCTTGTGTAATGGGACATTCTACATAATGAGTACTTTCTACTTTTGTTACTTTCAGTACATTTTGATACCAATACTTTTAATCAAGTAAACTTTAAATTCCGGACTTTTACTTGTAACAGAGTATTTCTACATTGCAGTATTGATACTTTTACTTAAGTAAAAGAATGGAGTACTTTTTCCACCACTGATGGACCGGCGACATTCCCTCAAGCGTGCACGCACGCGCACGCACACACACGCACACACGCACGCACGCACACACACACGCACACACAATTCAACACCCATAGCTCCCCCATCACTGAAACTGGCCTCTGTCCACAAAGTCACCTCTCTGGCTCTCATTATCCCGTCCTGTTCTGTCCTGTCATTGTGGATGAGGCCTAACAATACAGAGGACTCTAGCCTTCTGCCAGTCTGTCTGTCTGGACGCGTGGGCCGAGACCAGGCTGGCCCCCGGCCCGGGCTCTAACCTTTCACTGTGGCAAACGCCCCCGCTATTAAAATCCACTTTAAATCAGCACGCTCTGCAGTGCCGCTGCGTTCTCTCAGCACCTCTTTCCCGGCTCGGTTTCGTCTTTCTAAGCCGGATTTGTACTTGGTCGCACGCCAGTGTCGTCGCCGTGCACCGAAAATAGCAACGTACGAGAACAAGAAGTGGAAATGAAACATTAGAATAATGTGTTCTACTTTATTTCTCTCAACTTTATTTCTCAAAACTTTCTCAGCCTGCCTGAGTCATGCTTAATTTATCCCATTATTAAGGCCTGAGGACCCGATTCTAATGTCTAAAAGTTTTCTGAAAAACTCAGTGATGCTCAAACTTTTTCATGTCAAGGACCCCCAAAATGATATGTATTTGGCCGCCGACACCCATCTAAAAAAAATTTGTTCCAGGGACCCCCAGAAGCAAAGATTTGAGTTAAAAATGTTCACTTAAAAATATATATATATTCAAAGATTTGCAAAACGTTTCAAGATTTTTCAAAAATAAAATAGCAGATCTACAAGCTCGCAGCACGGCACGAAGTGACGCGCTGTGAGCTTGAATATCTGCTATTTTTGAATAGCTCAAGTATAAAATAATGGTCAAAGTGGTTCAAATCTAAATCATTAAAATGTTTTTAATGGATTATACTCTGTCGTACTGTGCCTCACACGCCGAAAACATCAGATCTACAAGCTCAGAACGCGTCGTGCTGCAACACGCTGTGAGCTGGCGGCTATTTTCTGTGCGTTGACACCACGATCAACAGATACATCAAGCCCTATTATTCTCTCCCGTCTCTGCCGGCTCTCCCTCCCTGAGAGAGGAACAGATGTGGACGTCAAAATGATCCCAAATTAATGACTGCTATCTGTTAAACACCAAACACCTTCCTGTCTCTGATCAACCAGCTCAGCCGCTCTCTCCGAGCAACAACTCTTCATTAGTCTCGGTAAGTAAGTACACAGACTGTGATTTAAGTCTGACAAAGCGAGAAAAAAAAACAGGCTTTTTCACCTTGGGGCTGACTCAGCTCATATGGCCATAAATAGATGTTACCCTCTCGTATCAATTAAAGAAAAAAACAAACGCACATCCTCTGTCTCTTTGGTGCTGAGCCAAACTGTCAGAAGAGAATCATGAAAACAAAGCGGAGACTCGCAACTCACTTTTTGAAATGCTCCCAAGTTGTTATTGCGATAAACAGCAGATACAACGTTTCGACCCTTTCGGTCTTTTTATATAGTATATAACAAGTTTCCAGCGGCGCATGGGCGTCAGTTCCGGTTGTAGGCTATACATATGCGGTACCTCTCCCGGATACGTCCCCCACCACTACTGTGCATAGGGCCTGTGCCCCGAGTAAATTCACGGAAATAGGTGGATACAAAAAAAAGTGGAAAAATTGGCTATCAGTCCCACCTGGTGATCTGGCACCTTTTACCGCCCCTGATCACCAGGTGGGGCTGATAGCCAATTTTC
Organism: Gymnoscopelus braueri; assembly: GCF_963280865.1. Lineage (NCBI taxonomy): Eukaryota > Metazoa > Chordata > Actinopteri > Myctophiformes > Myctophidae > Gymnoscopelus > Gymnoscopelus braueri. The sequence continues at coordinate 7,964,797 of NC_137619.1, read as the reverse complement.
CCACTTTTTTGTATTTTCCGGTCTCTTGTTTATACTTGAAAAAGACCGAAAAGGGTCGAAACGTCGTTTCTGCTGTTTGTCGCTATTAAAAACTGCATTCAGAAAGTGAGTTGTGAGTCCCTGCTTTGTTTTCAACCGTCTTACATCAAAACAACACTTTGTTGTCAGTAAAAAGTCGCACTGCTCCTCCTGCATGGTGGGCTGTGGATTATGCCTGGGATTACATGGGAGGTAGAGACAACATTTTTGTCAAGGCAAATCCTAATCTGCCATTTGTGAAACAGCGTGAAAGGAGCCCTGCCCCCACACACTGTGTTTCGTAAACAATTTGGCACAATTATGTAAAGTTAGGATGTTTCGGTGGCCATACAAGCCAACCAGTTATTCAAACTTTTTCTATGTCAAGGACCACTCCAAATTATATGTATTTGTCCGCCGACCACCCCATCTCAAAATATGTTACATATATATATATATATATATTGTTCGCTTAAAAAATAAATTTCAGTTTTTTTCCAAAATATAGCAGATCTACAAGCTCATAGCGCAGCACTCGGTGCCGCACTATGAGCTTGTGGATCTGCTATTTTTGAATAGCCAAAGAAATCTAAAATAAAAAAAATGAATGGGTTTAATCCATGAGGAAGACATTACCTTCTAGAGCAGCGGAGGAACACAACAGTCTCTGGCCCTGCCACGAGGGGGCGCCCTTCCAAACCTACAGAGACAGAGAGAGAGAGAAAAGGGAGTTAGTTGAATCATCTTAAAGCTCAAATCTGGCATTTTTTTCTCCGTCAACAATCATGAGACCGTTGTGTGGCGGTACAGGCTTGTTTCAGGCGGAGAGCTCTGATGTAATAATAGCCCCAACATTATTATTTAGGCTTATTTATGCTGCTAAGCAACATTTCAGGGAGACTGACAGATAAAGGTGTCGAGTTACGAAATGGCGGCGCACACACTTCTCGTGCCATACGACTTAATGTCCCATGGGGCAGAGCAGAGCCACACCCAAGGAATGTAGGCCTACACGTGCACACAAAGCTCTGGGACACTGACACTCCCTTTCTAACACACACACACACACACACACACACACACACACACACACACACACACACACACACACACACACACACACACACACACACACACACACACACACACACACACACACACACACACACACACACACACACACACACACACACACACACACACACACACACACACACACACACACACACACACACACACACACACTCACTATGATGACACACTTAGCTTAACCACTTAAAGGAGTAGTTCACCCAACATCGTGTTGAAACACATTGTGAGCTTGTAGATCTGCTATTTTTCAATTACACACCCGATGAAGCATGATTTCTTTGGTTTTTGTCGCATTCTTGAGCCAATAAATGACCGGGTCATGGGTCAATAGGAGACTCAGCAGGAGACAGAGTCTCCCATACCGGACACTTTGCCGGTCATGAAATTATTGGCTTAGGAATGCCAAGGGCACCTAGGCTCATAAGTAGCCTGACAGCGCACCGCTGGTTCGAGTCCCGTTCCCGACAGTCTTTGCTGCATGTCTCTACCCATCTCTCTCCCAGTGTTTCCTGTCCATCTCTACTACAAACTATAAATAAAGGCAGAAAAAGACCAAAACAAATATATTGGAGACGAAAAAAAAAGGAATGCCAAAAGAATCTCCATGAATTCAAGGCTTCCTTTGGGTGTGTAGTTGATAGAAAATAAGTATTTTTTGGGGTGAACTACTCCTTTAAGCCCTACATACTTGGTCGTGCGACAAATAGTAAAAAATAGTAGATCTACAAGCTTGATCTTGTAGATCCACTATTTTTGATCAACGGCAGTGTAGGTTCAGATTCAGAAGGCATCCTGGTGAGAAGGAAACCTCAAACACACTGTGCTGATGTCAGACACTGAGGAGAGAGAGAGAGAGAGAGAGATCTGGGAAAGCCCTCTTCCTCTCCTCTACCAGCGCTGCATTCCTTCAGGCCGATGCGTTAGTGAGGGCGTGTCCTCCTGTCTGTCCACATGGCACATTCACATGTTTTG
>NC_137619.1:7954802-7962515 GCF_963280865.1 Gymnoscopelus braueri | reverse complement strand
GAGAGAGAGAGAGAGAGAGAGCGAGAGAGAGAGAGAGAGAGAGAGAGAGAGAGAGAGACCTCCTCTCTTTGTGTGGAGAGAGAGAGAGAGAGAGAGAGACCTCCTCTCTCTGTGTGGAGAGAGAGAGAGAGAGAGAGAGAGACCTCCTCTCTCTGTGTAGAGAGAGAGAGAGAGAGAGAGAGAGAGAGAGAGAGAGAGAGAGAGAGAGAGAGAGAGAGAGAGCTCCTCTCTGTGTAGAGAGAGAGAGAGGATGGAGAGGGAGAGGGCTGACAATCAGGGGGAAGGAAATAGGACGCCCATGCCTCTCTCACACACACACACACACACACACACACACACACACACACAGATCTATTGCACCATAAAATGTTTATGTTTCCACTGCTGGCACTGTTTCACAACAACACATGGAGTCATACTGTACAACAGTGTGTGTGTGTGTGTGTGTGTGTGTGTGTGTGTGTGTCTGTGTGTGTGTGTGTGTGTGCTCGCTTACTGAAGCGGCTTCCCCCTCATCACAATGAGCTACACTCCACCTACTGTAGCAGTCTACTGCAGCCAACTAACCACTCACTGTGGTCTATCAATCTCTATGTCCAATTCACATGGTTCTCAAAGTGGGGTCCTGGGGGGGGGGGGTTCCAGGGGGTCCCGGCACCACAATCATCTTAACCACTTTATCCATTTCAACGTTGGCTATTCAAAAATAGCAGATATACAAGCTCGCAGCGTGGCACAAAGTGACGCATTGTGAGCTTGTTTATCTGCTATTTTTGTAAACTTTTTTTTTCCATAAATCCTCTCTTCTGGGGGTCCCTGGCACAAAACCTTTTCAGATGGGGGTGTCCGCGGCCAAATACATATACATTTAGGGGGTCCTTGACACGAAAGAAGTTTGAGAACCACTGCTCTACATCCCCTACTACACACCCAGATCCAGATATTCAGATTCACAGGTGATATGAAAAAGCACTGAGTCAGTTTTACAAATAGCATAACCTAGCTAGCTACTGTACCTTCTCCAGCTGCTGTGACGCACACTGTGTACTGTGCAGGGCAGGCTAAAGAAATCCCCCCACGCAGGTGTGTGCAAGCACATGCGTTTTGTCACTGTCACTTCATGGTTGACACAACTGGGTTCAGGATACTATCGATTAGTCACCCCATGGAGACTTGAATAGATGGATTTTTTTTTTTTGTCGCATTCCTAAGCCAATAATTTGATGACCGGTAACACAAAGAGTCTCCTTTGTGTCTCCTACCGGAACCGTCTGTCTACCGGTCCGCTGGTCATCAAATTATTGACTTAGGAATGCGACAAAGACAAAGAAATATCCATGAATTCAAGTCTCCATGGGGTGACCAATCGATAGGAGAAAAAAAGGCATTTTAGGGGTGAACTACCCCTTTTACACTGTGACTGCCTGACGGAGGACAGCTTCTCCTATCAATGGAGACCAGCCTATCGTCGGTCAGATCTCCGTGTTTCATACTTTGTATATACTTCATGCTATACTTCAAATAATGAAAATAGCTGATCTAAAAGCTTGCAATGGGTCACGATGCAACGCGTTGCAGCTTCTAGAGCTTTGTAGCTATTTTCACTATTTCATTTGAATAATAATAAAAAAGGAACAGTTTTTGTATAATCGTCTCTGTCGAGTGGAAACATCATGTCCAAAACTGTAACTTTTCAGGATTCTAATTGAAAAACCGTAAAAAGTAGCAGATCTACAAGCTCGAAACGCGCCGCTTCGCACTTGCAGATCTGCTACTTTTGATACTTTTGTGTGATGTTGTAGTATGATCAAGTAGGGCGTTAATTTACATAAAAACACAAAGTTAAAATATGGAGTTAAGAGGTTTCTGCCCGACAGCAACGATACACATACATTAGTTCTGAGATACCTAGACTGGAGCCAAGTTAAAGTGCAACACAACTTCCTGGGCTGAGCGCCAGGGTTCAGATTCTATCATAGACCAGCATAAAATAATATTTTGGCGAGCAAGCCGGGAGGACTCCGGTCATACAGACACCAGGGAGAACGGAGGTAAAATGAGTTCATGACATGTTTCAAGGACTCTTAAAAACAATATGCAGCATCAATTATGTAACGGTAGCCATGTGATGGTTTAGACCATACAGTATAGTTTACAGTATATATAGTGAATGAACTAGAGCCTAAATTGTGTTTTTTTGCCATGTGAAATTATTTTATTGAGCTCCTGATAGTTAATGAAGAGAGAAAAGCTGTGTTTCTCCATACATTTTTCATTGAATGGAAACAATTGGGGCATGGTGTGCCAAATAAACACATTTCCCTGATCAATAATTTGTGAACGAGAAACAAAAACATTTTTTGCCCAGACAATCTAGGGCAAAAAAAAAAGTTTTATTTTGTTTCTAGGGATGCACAAGACCCTGAAGTAATCATTGTTTCATTTGTGTTTATTATAAAGTCGTATTGTTCTGGCTGTTACAATGCAAAAATGTAAAAGAAGAAAAACAAGTGGCTTATCTAGATGAGATAGTGTTTTCTCATTTCCTCAAGGAGGACCTTGAGGAAATGCAGGTGTGCCTAAAAACACTATCTCATCTATTTCACCGCTATTGCCTCGTCTGAGGAACCCACTGCTGATGCCAAGGGGATGCTGGCACGGGTCCATGCCAACGTCAGAACACAGGGGTAACACAGAGGTAACACAGCGTGTACTGTATAGGTAAACACTTTTTAAGAGTTTGTTTATCCTAGTTAGAGTGAGTCCAGAGGTACAGGCTCTATCTCAGTGGTCCAAAGTTTCGGCAGAGCCTGTGTCTGCCTCTCAGTCAGTCAGTCAGTCAGTCAGTCAGTCAGTCAGTCAGTCAGTCAGCCAGTCAGTCAGCCAGTGAGTGTTTATTAGCTGTCCAAACCGTCAGTCAGAGAAAAAGAACCGCACCGCTTCAAGCATTCACACACACAGTCAAATCCTCAGAGTTCATTTAACTCAGAAGGAGTGTACAAATGGAACCAAAATGGACCCTGTAGAGTTAAATTACCGCTGAGGATTTTATGTGTGCAGAGAAACCTTTCAGGCTCCACAGCTCCAACACACTGTCAGATTGCATTTAAAACATGTCGATGAAATGGGAGGAGGAAATGTTGTGCAACAACACACATGTCGACGCTTGATAGCAGTTGGAGGCTAACATACTGACAGTATCTGTGTTAACCCATTAAGACCTAGAACTGTGTCATTTTTTTATTTGAGCTAAAAAGCATTATTTTACACTTTAGGCTATTCAAAAATAGCAGATCTACAAGCTCATAGCGCGGCACCGATCTACAAGCTCATAGCGCGGCACTCGGTGCCGCGCTATGAGCTTGTAGATCTGCTATTTTTGAAAAATCATGAAAATGTGTGCAAATCTTTGAACATAATATATTTTTAAAGCGAACATTTTTAACTCAAATCTTTGCTTCTGGGGGTCCCTGGAACAATATATTTTGATGGGGGTCTGCGGCCAAATACATGTAATTTTGGGGGTCCTTGACATGAAAAAGATTGTGCACCACTGATATAGAAACATACGTTTTTCAGAAAACTGTTGAGATTTAGGAGACATGTAGAATCGGCTTCAGGTCTCAATGGGTTAAGATTGGTGTTGACATTAATTAATGATGACTTTCTGGACCTCTCTTTCTCTCTCTCTCTCTCTCTCTCTCTGTACCACTCTCTGCATCTCTCTACCCCCCCCCCTCAGGGAGGTTGGTACTTATGGAAAAGTAGCATAGAGAGCGGGAGCACCATGCAGGCACCTGCTGCTGCAATGCAACACTCCCTCCCATCCCATCCACACCCCACTGAGACGGATGCAGCTATACTGTTCAATGCTCTCTCTGAACTCCTAAAGTGCACTAATGCTGCACTGTTTGTTCCAGAGCAATGACTGAGGTACATCTTTTTCAAATTTAGCCCATTTCCTGTTCATAAGAAGACACAATGTGTGATACAACAGTGATACTGTACACAGGTTTGGGGTATCGCCGTTCAATAAAGAAATTACCACGGCAGTTTTTTATTTAGCCCGCTTTTATCTCCCATTTTAGTTTATTCTCTCAATTCCCCTTGTATACTGTTAGGTTAGACCCTTGAGGCCTACTTGTTGGTTTGTTATGGAGAGTTTAGGCGAGCACAATGATGAACCACTATGGAAACAATTGTTTCCATAGCATGGAAACAAGCATAACTTTTAGCATAACTTATACATTTGTTCCTTTATTAGATAGTACAGTAGTCTGACAGGATTTCATCTCCACACTATTACAGCCCCGAGTCAGACGAACCAGTACGAGTTGCTAGTGCAGCGACAGAGATTGTCTTTCCCCACCGGGCTTATAGGCTATATGCACAGCAGCCGTATCAGAAAGAAATGGGGGCCTCTTCCTTACTTCCTGTATAGAGCGTCCTGTGTTTGGTGGGACCTCCACACAAGCCAAATGCACAGCAGAGGATTCTAACAACCCAGTCGCCGTAGTAGTAGTGGGCAGGAACTTTACCCCGGTGCGCCAAGGACAGAGGACTTCTATAAATGGCTTCAACTGCACGCCACCATTACTGTCTGTTTATGAGTGTGTGTGTGCGTGCGTGCATGCGTGCGTGCGTGCGTGCGTGCGTGAGAGAGAGTTTATGTCCAGTACAGAAGAACACTTCAGTGCATTTTTCTTCTTTTTGACGAGACCCGGCTGCAGATGTAGGACTCACTCCAGGAATGTCCAATTATTCTTCTCCCGACGGGGAGAACCGCGTGTCCCGAACCCAAATAAGGATATAACGATTACCGCTCCACCGCTGTGTAATAAGTACAGCCCCAACAGTGATTAAGCTACAGCTCAGATAGTGCTGACAGAGGCGTTCAGGACCTGCGTGGAATAACAGGGCAGCCCAGCACTTCTCTGACACGTTCATAAAAGGAGCACTTCACCCTTATCTCCATATAATTGGTCCTCACCCATAGCTCATTATACAATGGCACAATTTCCCATCTTCTCACTCTGCATTTCATTGGACAAATATATGGACAGTTCATAAACCGATGACATCATCGATGGGGATTCCAAGTTAATAGAATCTACAGCCTCTCTCTTCCTGGAAAGTAAGCATACTAATAAAGAAGCCATTGTTCTCACATTACAAAAAAAAAGTTTGACTTTTTTGTTTTGTTATTACGAAGCCTACCTACCACTTGGAAGCAGGTTTCTGAACTGTCCACAACTGAGAGAGTGAGTAGACATAAATGGTGCCATGTTATAGCATTAGCGAGGACCAATTATATGGAGATAGGTTAGTAAGTTAATTTATTTATTTTGGTCATGATTGAAAAAAAAAAACAGTTGAACATACCGTACGTATATTGTCAACAAGATAACTTTTGGCCGAAAAGGTTTTGGACTGAAGCCGAAGCTTATTATGCCCACCTTATTAGTATTTAAATTGTCACAAAAGAAAAAGGAAACAGAAGAGCAAAAAAAAAGAAAAGAACCAAGTGTCAAAGATGCTACAAGTCTTACATATCAGAACCAACGAAATAGTTAAAGTGCTCCTTTAACTTAAGCATCTAAAAGCCAGGAGGAACCATTTCACTGGGATATCCACTGCATCCCAGTGAGTGATCCATGCCCCCTCATGGAATTAATGAGGAACAGCATTTCAAAATGTGTGCATATGCATGGTATAGACTCCTTGTGCACGTATGTTAACACGAGAACGTATAGGTGCATATATGCACATAATATACGTGTGTGTGTGTGTGTGTGTGTGTGTGTGTGTGTGTGTGTGTGGTGGTGTCTGTATGCATGTCTTATATATTATGCACGTGTGAATCTTTGTGCACACACATGAATGTGTGTGAATGCACGGTCCGCTCGCCTGCCTGTCACTGGAAGTTGCAGGGTTATAGGTCTGACAGAACCCCCCCCCCCCCCCCACCCAACCCCCCTCCTCTCCCACGGCGCACAGCCACTGAAACGCTGCCTGAAATATTTAACAGTGAAGCAGCAGTCAATAGCACAGCAACCTTGGAATCAATGTCATACGGCTGGGGGGGAGGGGGAGGGAGGGAAGGAAGGAAGAGAGAGAGACACAGAGAGAGAGAGAGAGAGAGAGAGAGAGAGAGAGAGAGAGAGAGAGAGAGAGAGAGAGAGAGAGAGAGAGAATAATTACATAAATGGAGACAAGGGAATGAGCGAACAGGAGAATAGAATGTATGGGGAAATATGAATGGATGGAGACTGAACTGAGCAAAGGAGGATGAGAGCGAGAGAGAGAGAGAGCGAGAGAGACAGAAGGGGGTTGGAGGGAAAATGAAGGCTGGCGTAAAACGGCATGAATCACCGGCGAGGGTGTGTGTGTGTGTGTGTGTGTGTGTGTGTGTGTGTGTGTGTGTGTGTGTGTGTGGGCATGTGCATGAGTGCGCGAGTGTGTGTGTGTGTGGGCATGTGCATGAGCGTGTGTGTGTGTGTGTGTGTGTGTGTGTGTGTGTGTGTGTGTGTGTGTGTGTGTGTGTGTGTGTGTGTGTGTGTGTGTGTGTGTGTGTGTGTGTGTGTGTGTGTGTGTGTGTGTGTGTGTGTGTGTGTGTGTGTGTGTGCAGACGTGCATCTCTCACCATGTGCTGCATACTGTACTGTATCCCTGCAGCAAGCAGGCTGAAACGTGACTGTATACCATGTGTGACTGACTGGTAGACGGAGAGAGAGAGGGATGGAGAGAGAGAGAGAGGGAGGGAGAGGGGGTGGGGGGGGGGAGTGTGAGGGAAGCCAGAGGAAGGGAGGGCGGAGGAGGAGGGCAGACTCACTGGAGGAACTGCTGATTACTGCAGTAAAGGAATCCCTCGTCTAGAAAGGGGGGTTACCCCTCGCCCTCATTCTCTCTCTCTCTCTCTCTCTCCCCTTCAATCGCTCCCATCCTCCTCCCTCTGAATCCAGATGGGCTCCTTTGATCTGCCCAGACCCCCACTCCTCTGCACTGCGCTTAAAAGTTCCCCCTGCATTTCATCACGCCCCCCCTCCCCTCCCCTCCCCTCCCCTCCCCTCCCCTCCCCCCAAGTGGGCTTGTTACAAACGCCTTCCTCTCATCTCGTACGCTGGCGGATCACCGATATCGCCCCGCTCGATGTTTCCAACGCACATGGACATGGTGATGGTCTCGTATAGTGTTGATGATGGTGGAAAGGACAGACTGAGGCTATAGATACTACTATACTACTACTGTATATACTAATAACACGTCACACACACACACACACGCACACGCACACGCACGTTTGCCATTGAGCAAAAGAGCTTCAAGAAGGAAAAGGACGAACGCCCAGGAGGAACTCACAACTCCTGATTGTCACAACTCATCTCCATTCATGTCGGATATTATGCATTAATTTAACTCTGAGAGGGTACAAATGGGTCCATTTTGTTCCATTAGTACACTCTCTTGAGTTACAAATGGATAAACTAACACTGACGACAACTCCTACTTCATAACTGCACATACCGTACACTTGAGAGTTGAGGCTACTTTCAGTCCAAATTATGCACATGCATACAATTCTGAGATTTATTAGATTTTTCCATTCCTCTGGGTAATATTGCATAATGCATAATATACACACACCAATTACTAGAGCTGCTCTGAGGGTGGATTGAAGCCACTGCAATATGTCTATGACCAGAACAAAATTAA